>NW_028160868.1:0-73288 GCF_964263955.1 Coregonus lavaretus
GTAGTGCACTATATAGGAAATAGGGTTCCATTGGGGACCCAGTCTGGGACACATTACCTAACGTTGTGGGCCACAGAGTCGGCCATTGTGGCTCAGGCTGTGTGTGACACGGTGTCACGCACTGAGCAGCCCGTCTCTCCTGACGTCCCCCCTCAAGGGTCTGCCAGGCTGCGTACGCCGCTGCTGCTCTGAGCAGGCCGGGTGTGGAGGAAGGGAGCTGTAGACTGGCACTAACTGGCTGCCGCAGGGACAGAACACACATTGTGCCCCTCACACTGCCTGTTACAGCACAGAACGGACCATAAATGCCAGAGAATGGACACATCCGTTACAAATGACTGAAACACACACACACAGCTTCCTTCATAATAAAAGATCTGACGGAGTCCCATGATTAATGGGCCGGATGTAAACACTATATGTGAGCAAATTGTTTGAGGAGGACGTTCACTTTATGACAAAGCCACACAAGGAAGTACGAGTTACCATAGAAACTGGGTTTCACTAACTTCAAGAGCGTAATACATTATCTAGCCTAGTGGAAAAGTGAATTAGCTGTGACTGGTGGCTTCGAAGGGAAAGCCTACTTGACCAGGTAAGAGCCACTTTACCTCAGAAACTGGGGCTTCATTTTGTACTAGTGGAGGAGGGTAGTATCTATAAATGACTAAACTACAGCCTCTGGGAGTTTTGATAGCAGATGTTTCACTAGTATGTTAGCTGTTGGATGCTCTTCGTGTCAAGATTAGCTATGTTTCCATGAACTTGTCCAGCGATTTTTGGTTGACATTTAAAAGTTCACATAGAAAATAGATGCGACAATTGACTCGGTCAAAATAACTGAATTTAATAATGTCACACGCACATTTTTGAAAACTATTTTACAAAAACCTAGTGTCAAATAAAAAAGTGTTACCATGATCCTTTTGAAGGCCCTCGGATCAATTCCCCCCCCCCCCCCCAAAAAAAAGAAAATATACACACTACTTGACCAAAAGTACATGGACACCTGCTTGTCTAACATCTTATTTCAAATTCATGGGTATTAATATGGAGTTGGTCCCCCCACTGCTGCTATAACAGCCTCCACTCTTCTGGGAAGGCTTTCCACTAGATGTTGGAACATTGCTGTGGGGACTTTCTTCCATTCAGCCACAAGAGCATTCGTGGGCACTAATGTTGGGCGATTAGGCCTGGCTCGCAGTCGGCGTTCTAATTCATCCCAAAGGTGTTCGATGGGGTTGAGGTCAGGCCTCTGTGCAGGCCAGTCAAGTTCTTCCACACCAATCTCGACAAACCATTTCTGTAAGGACCTCGCTTTGTGCATCAAATCAAATTTTATTTGTCACATACAAGTGTTTAGCAGATGTTATAAAGGGTGTAGCGAAATGCTTCTGCTTCTAGCTCCAGTGCAGTAATATCTAACAAGTAGTATCTAACAATTTCACAACATATACCTAATACAAACAAAACTAGTAAGGAATGGAATTTAAGAAAATATACATATGGACAAGCAATGACAGAGCGGCATGGACTAAGATACAGTAGAATATTATAGAATAGAATGCAGTATATACATACGAGTAGTGCAAGATATTTAAACATTATTAAAGTGACTGTAAACATTATTTAAGTTACTAGTGTTCCATTTCTTAAAGTGGCCAGTGATTTCAATAGGCAGCAGCAGCCTCTAATGTGCTAGTGATGGCTATTTAACAGTCTGATGGTCTTGAGATAGAAGCTGTTTTTCATTCTCTCTGTCCCAGCTTTGATGCACCTGTACTGACCTCGCCTTCTGGATGATAGCGGGGTGAACAAGCAGTGGCTCGGGTGGTTGATGTCCTTGATGATATTTTTGGCCTTCCTGTGACATCGGGTGCTGTATGTGTCTTGGAGGGCTGGTAGTTTGCCCCCGATAATGCGTTCGGCAGACCACACCACCCCCTTGCCGTACCAGGTGGTGATAAAGCCCAACAGGATGCTCTCAATTATGCATCTGTAAAGGTTTGTGAGGGTTTTAGGTGCCAAGCCGAATTTCTTCAGCCTCCTGAGGTTGAAGAGGCTCTGTTGTGCCTTCTTCACCACACTGTCTGCGTGGGTGGACCATTTCAGTTTGTCGGTGATGTGTATCCAAGGAACTTGAAGCTTTCCACCTTCTCCACTGCGGTCCCGTCGATGTGGATAGCGAGGTGCACCCTCTGCTGTTTCCTGAAGTCCACGATCATCTCCTTTGTTTTGTTGACGTTGAGTGAGAGGTTATTTTCCTGGCACCACACTCCCAGAGCCCTCACCTCCTCCCTGTAGGCGGTCTCGTCATTGTTGGTAATCAAGCCTACTACTGTTGTGTCGTCTGCAAACTTGATGATTGAATTGGAGGCGTGCTTGGCCACGCAGTCATGGGTGAACAGGGAGTACAGGAGGGGGCTGAGCACGCACCCTTGTGGGACCCCAGTGTTGAGGATCGGCGAAGTGGAGATGTTGTTTCCTACCTTTACCACCTGGGGGCGGCCCGTCAGGAAGTCCAGGACCCAGTTGCACAGGGCGGGGTTCAGACCCAGGGCCTCGAGCTTGATGATGAGCTTGGAGGGTCCTATGGTGTTGAATGTTGAGCTATAGTCAATGAACAGCATTCTTACATAGGTATTCCTCTTGTCCAGATGGAATAGGGCAGTGTGCAGTGTGATGGCGATTGCATCGTCTGTGGATCTATTGGGGTGGTAAGCAAATTGAAGTGGGTCTAGGGTGACAGGTAAGGTAGAGGTGATATGATCCTTGACAAGTCTCTCAAAGCACTTCATGATGGCAGAGGTGAGTGCTACAGGGCAATAGTCATTTAGTTCAGTTACCTTTGCTTTCTTGGGTACAGGAACAATGGTGGCCATCTTGAAGCATGTGGGAACAGCAGACTGGGAAAGGGAGAGATTGAATATGTCCATAAACACACCAGCCAGCTGGTCTGCGCATGCTCTGAGGACGCGGCTAGGGATGCTGTCTGGGCCGGCAGGCTTGCGGGGGTTAACATGCTTAAATGTCTTAATCACGTCGGCCACGGAGAAGGAGAGGCCACAGTCCTTGGTAGCGGGCCTCGTCAGTGGCACTATGTTATCCTCAAAGCGGGCGAAGAAGGTGTTTAGCTTGTCTGGAAGCGAGACGTCGGTGTCGGCGACGTGGCTGGTTTTCCTTTTGTAGTCCGTGATTGTCTGTAGACCCTGCCACATATGTCTCGTGTCTGAGCCGTTGAATTGCCATTGAATTGCGACAATGGGGGCATTGTCATGCTGAAACAGGAAAGGGCCTTTCCCAAACTTTTGCCACAAAGTTGGAAGCACAGAATCGTCTAGAATGTAATTGTATGATGTAGCATTAAGATTTCCCTTCACTGGAACTAAGGGGCCTAGCCTGAACCACGAAAAACAGCCCCAGACCATTATTCCTCCTCCACCAAACTTTACAGTTGGCACTATGCATTCGGGCAGGTAGCGTTCTCCTGGCATGCACCAAACCAGATGGTGAAGCGTGATTCATCACTCCAGAGAACGCGTTTCCACTGCTCCAAAGTCTAATGGTGGCGAGCTTTACACCACTCCAGCCGACGCTTGGCATTGCGCATGATGATCTAAGCCTTGTGTGTGGCTGCTCGGCCATGGAAACCCATTTCATGAGCTTGTGTGGCCTACCACTTCGCGGCTGAGCCGTTGTTGCTCCTAGACGATTCCACTACACTTTATATATTTTTATGGGTAAGTTAGTCTAACGGCCAGCTATCTAAACATAGCAATCATTGTCGAATTACCAGCCAGGGGGCCCCCATTGATTTTGTTGGTCAGTCTTACTCATATCATATTAATACCTGCAAACATTTCTCTCCGCCCCATGGAAAAATGGGCATGCAGACCCCTCATGATGAGTTCAGATTTTTTGTGGCCCCCACCCCCATCAAATATATGCAATATTCAAAATATTATCACATTTCTAGGTATTGCCACGGTCCGTGCCATGGTGAAACTTGCACTCCTGTAGATCTGAAATAATTGGATGGTGAAACTTGCATCCAGCCAACCAGAAAAACAAGGCAAAACAAGTCAGGACAAGCCTTGTCTTGCAAAGAAACTATTTGATTTAGCAAGCAGTACATATTTAAAATACAAATGTGGAGTGGAAGCCCCCCCTCGTCAATCATGAGTTATTCGAAAAACACTGTTACCATCATAATTTGTCACAATAAAGTTAGACTAAAGACAAATCCACCCGTCAAACAGATTTTTTTTTTTATGTTGATCTTTAGAGCATTTATCCAATAGCTGCCGTTTCCATTAAACTTGTCGTAATGTTTATGATCGCCTACCTTTTGCCCCTGTTTCAGCGGCTCGATGGTCAAGCTGTTTGCTCCTATGTCCACTATGGTCCCCAGCTGGAACCCATCTGCTGGGTGGGGCGCCCACACCGGCTTCCCATCCTCCATTGGACCGCTTGACGAGCACTGCAACACAAGAGGGAAGAAACAGGGGACTGTTAAAGGCCAGTCCACGTTCCTAAAGCCATGAAACAGTTATTCAACAAAAAAAACGTTAATTATCCCCGGATGACAATTAGGCTACAGTTATTGCAAATATAATATATAGGTATAATTGTGTGTGTGTGTGTGTGTGTGTGTGTGTGTGTGTGTGTGTGTGTGTGTATATATATATATATATATATATATATATATATATATTATACATTATACACACACATATATACATACACATACATACACACACTGAGGGAAAATAGTATTTGATCCCCTGCTGATTTTGTAAGTTTGCCCACTGACAAAGACATGATCAGTCTATAATTTTAATGGTAGGTTTATTTGAACAGAGAGAGACAGAATAACAAAAAAATCCAGAAAAATGCATGTCAAAAATGTTATAAATTGATTTGCATTTTAATGAGGGAAATAAGTATTTGACCCCTCTGCAAAACATGATTTAATACTTGGTGGCAAAACCCTTGTTGGCAATCACAGAGGTCAGACGTTTCTTGTAGTTGGCCACCAGGTTTGCACACATCTCAGGAGGGATTTTGTCCCACTCCTCTTTGCAGATCTTTTCCAAGTCATTATGGTTTCGAGGCTGACGTTTGGCAACTCGAACCTTCAGCTCCCTCCACAGATTTTCTATGGGATTAAGGTCTGGAGACTGGCTAGGCCACTCCAGGACCTTAATGTGCTTCTTCTTGAGCCACTCCTTTGTTGCCTTGGCCATGTGTTTTGGGTCATTGTCATGCTAGAATACCCATCCACGACCCATTTTCAATGCCCTGGCTGAGGGAAGGAGGTTCTCACCCAAGATTTGACGGTACATGGCCCCGTCCATCGTCCCTTTGATGCGGTGAAGTTGTCCTGTTCCCTTAGCGTAAAAACACCCCCAAAGCATAATGTTTCCACCTCCATGTTTGACGGTGGGGATGGTGTTCTTGGGGTCATAGGCAGCATTCCTCCTCCAAACATGGCGAGTTGAGTTGATGCCAAAGAGCTCCATTTTGGTCTCATCTGACCACAACACTTTCACCCAGTTCTCCTCTGAATCATTCAGATGTTCATTGGCAAACTTCAGACGGGCCTGTATATGTGCTTTCTTGAGCAGGGGGACCTTGCGGGCGCTGCAGGATTTCAGTCCTTCACGGCGTAGTGTGTTACCAATTGTTTTCTTGGTGACTATGGTCCCAGCTGCCTTGAGATCATTGACAAGATCCTCCCGTGTAGTTCTGGGCTGATTCCTCACCGTTCTCATGATCATTGCAACCACGAGGTGTGATCTTGCATGGAGCCCCAGGCCGAGGGAGATTGACAGTTATTTTGTGTTTCTTCCATTTGCGAATAATCGCACCAACTGTTGTCACCTTCTCACCAAGCAGCTTGGCAATGATGGTCTTGTAGCCCATTCCAGCCTTGTGTAGGTCTACAATCTTGTCCCTGACATCCTTGGAGAGCTCTTTGGTCTTGGCCATGGTGGAGAGTTTGGAATCTGATTGATTGATTGCTTCTGTGGACAGGTGTCTTTTATACAGGTAACAAGATGAGATTAGGAGCACTCCCTTTAAGAGTGTGCTCCTAATCTCAGCTCGTTACCTGCATAAAAGACACCTGGGAGCCAGAACTCTTTCTGATTAAGATTCAAATAAACACACCATTACAATTATAGACTGATCATGTCTATGTCAGTGGGCAAACTTACAAAATCAGCAGGGGATCAAATACTTTTTTCCCTCACTGTACACACACACACACACACACACACATATACACGTACACACTACAGTTCAAAAGTTTGGGGTCACTTAGAAATGTCCTTGTTTTCGGAAGAAAGGCAATGTTTTTTCCCATTAAAATAACATTAAATTGATCATACAGTGTAGACATTGTTAATGTTGTAAATGGCTATTGTAGCTGGAAACGGCTGATTTTTAATGGAATATCTACATAGGCGTACAGAGGCCCATTATCAGCAACCATCAGTCCTGTGTTCCAATGGCACGTTGTGTTTGCTAATCCAAGTTTATCATTTTAAAAGGCTAATTGATCATTAGAAAACCCTTTTGCAATTATGTTAGCACAGCTGAAAACTGTTGTGCTGATTTAAATAACAAATAAAACTGGCCTTCTTGAGACTAGTTGAGTATCTGGAGCATCAGCAATTGTGGGTTCGATTACAGGCTCAAAATGACCAGAAACAAATAACTTTCTTCTGAAACTCGTCAGTCTATTCTGAGAAATGAACGGTATTCTATGCGAGAAATTGCCAAGAAACTGAAGATCTCGTACAATGCTGTGTACTACCCCCTTCACAGAACAGCGCAAACTGGCTCTAACCAGAATAGAAAGAGGAGTGGGAGGCCCCGGTGCACAACTGAGCAAGAGGACAAATACATTAGAGTGTCTAGTTTGAGAAACAGGCACCTCACAGGTCCTCAACTGGCAGCTTCATTAAATAGTACCCGCAAAACACCAGTCTCAACGTCAACACTGAAGAGGCGACTCCGGGATGCAGACCTTCTAGGCAGAGTTGCAAAGAAAAAGCAATTTCTCAGACTGCCCATCTTAATCTTTTCTTTTTATAGGCCAGTCTGAGATATGGCTTTTTCTTTCCAGCCTAAGTGTATGTAAACTTCCAACTTCAACTGTATACATACATACATACATATAGTGCCTTGCAAAAGTATTCATCCCCCTTGGCGTTTTTCCTATTTTGTTGCATTACAACCCGTAATTTAAATGGATTTTTATTTGGATTTCATATAATGGACATACACAAAATAGTCCAAATTGGTGAAGTGAAATAAAAAAAATACCTTGTTTCAAAAAATTCAAAACATTAAATAACATAAAAGTGGTGGACAATGACCCTAAGCATACTGCTAAAGCAACACTTGAGTGGTTTAAGGGGAAACATTTAAATGTCTTGGAATGGCCTAGTCAAAGCCCAGACCTCAATCCAATTGAGAATCTGTGGTATGACTTAAAGATTGCTGTACACCAGCGGAACCCATCCAACTTGAAGGAGCTGGAGCAGTATTCCCTTGAAGAATGGCAAAAATCACAGTGGCTAGATGTGCCAAGCTTATCGATTCCAGGCTGTATCATAACTGGCCGTGATTGGGAGTCCCATAGGGCGGCGCACAATTGGCCCAGCGTCATCCGGGTTTGGCCGGTGTAGGCCGTCATTGTAAATAAGAATTTGTTCTTAACTGACTTGCCTAGTTAAATAAAGGTTTTTAAAAAATTTGAAAAAATTGAGAAAAAAAAACAATGACCCAAAACACATGGCCAAGGCAACAAAGGAGTGGCTCAAGAAGAAGCACATTAAGGTCCTGGAGTGGCCTAGCCAGTCCCCAGACCTTAATCCCATAGAAAATCTGTGGAGGGAGCTGAAGGTTCGAGTTGCCAAACGTCAGGCTCGAAACCTTAAATGACTTGGAGCAGATCTGCAAAGAGGAGGAGTGGAACAAAATCCCTCCTGAGATGTGTGCAAACTTGGTGGCCAACTACAAGAAACGTCTGACCTCTGTGATTGCCAACAAGGGTATTACCACTAAGTACTAAGTCATGTTTTGCAGAGGGGTCAAATACTTATTTCCCTCATTAAAATGCAAATCAATTTATAACATTATTGACATGCGTTTTTCTGGATTTTTTTGTTATTCTGTCTCTCACTGTTCAAATAAACCTACCATCAAAATTATAGACTGATCATTTCTTTGTCAGTGGGCAAACGTACAAAATCAGCAGGGGATCAAATACTTTTTTCCCCTCACATACATACAGTTGAAGTCGGAAGTTTACATACACCTTAGCCAAATACATTTAAACTCAGTTTTTCACAATTCCTGACATTTAATCCTAGTAAAGATTCCGTCTTAGGTCAGTTAGGATCACCACTTTATTTTAAGAATGTGAAATGTCAGAATAATAGCACAGAGAATGTTTGAAGGTAGGCCTTGAAATACATCGACCGGTACACCTCCAATTGACTAAAATGATGTCAATTAGCCTATCAGAGGCTTCTAAAGCCATGAAATCATTTTCTGTAATTTTCCAAGCTGTTTAAAGGCACACAGTCAACTTAGTGTATGTAAACTTCTGACCCACTGGAATTATGATACAGTGAATTATAAGTGAAATAATCTGTCTGTAAACAATTGTTGGAAAAATTACATGTACAAAGTAGATGTCCTAACCGACTTGCCAAAACTATAGTTTGTTAACAAGAAATTTGTGGAGTGGTTGAGAAACTAGTTTTAATTACTCCAACCTACGTGTATGCACACTTCCGACTTCAACTGTACATACATACATACATACATACAGTGGGGAAAAAAAGTATTTAGTCAGCCACCAATTGTGCAAGGTCTCCCACTTAAAAAGATGAAAGAGGCCTGTAATTTTCATCATAGGTACACGTCAACTATGACAGACAAATTGAGAGAAAAAATCCAGAAAATCACATTGTAGGATTTTTTATGAATTTATTTGCAAATTATGGTGGAAAATAAGTATTTGGTCACCTACAAACAAGCAAGATTTATGGCTCTCACAGACCTGTAACTTCTTCTTTAAGAGGCTCCTCTGTCCTCCACTCGTTACCTGTATTAATGGCACCTGTTTGAACTTGTTATCAGTATAAAAGACACCTGTCCACAACCTCAAACAGTCACACTCCAAACTCCACTATGGCCAAGACCAAAGAGCTGTCAAAGGACACCAGAAACAAAATTGTAGACCTGCACCAGGCTGGGAAGACTGAATCTGCAATAGGTAAGCAGCTTGGTTTGAAGAAATCAACTGTGGGAGAAATTATTAGGAAATGGAAGACATACAAGACCACTGATAATCTCCCTCAATCTGGGGCTCCACGCAAGATCTCACCCCGTGGGGTCAAAATGATCACAAGAACGGTGAGCAAAAATCCCAGAACCACACGGGGGGACCTAGTGAATAACCTGCAGAGAGCTGGGACCAAAGTAACAAAGCCTACCATCAGTAACACACTACGCCGCCAGGGACTCAAATCCTGCAGTGCCAGACGTGTCCCCCTGCTTAAGCCAGTACATGTCCAGGTCCGTCTGAAGTTTGCTAGAGTGCATTTGGATGATCCAGAAGAGGATTGGGAGAATGTCATATGGTCAGATGAAACCAAAATAGAACTTTTTGGTAAAAACTCAACTCGTCGTGTTTGAAGGACAAAGAATGCTGAGTTGCATCCAAAGAACACCATACCTACTGTGAAGTATGGGGGTGGAAACATCATGCTTTGGGGCTGTTTTTCTGCAAAGGGACCAGGACGACTGATCCGTGTAAAGGAAATAATGAATGGGACCATGTATCGTGAGATTTTAAGTGAAAACCTCCTTCCATCAGCAAGGGCATTGAAGATGAAACGTGGCTGGGTCTTTCAGCATGACAATGATCCCAAACACACCGCCCGGGCAACGAAGGAGTGGCTTCGTAAGAAGCATTTCAAGGTCCTGGAGTGGCCTAGCCAGTCTCCAGATCTCAACCCCATAGAAAATCTTTGGAGGGAGTTGAAAGTCTGTGTTGCCCAGCGACAGCCCCAAAACATCACTGCTCTAGAGGAGATCTGCATGGAGGAATGGGCCAAAATACCAGCAACAGTGTGTGAAAACCTTGTGAAGACTTACAGAAAACGTTTGACCTGTGTCATTGCCAACAAAGGGTATATAACAAAGTATTGAGAAACATTTGTTATTGACCAAATACTTATTTTCCACCATAATTTGCAAATAAATTCATAAAAAATCCTACAATGTGATTTTCTGGATAGTTTTTTCTCATTTTGTCTGTCATAGTTGACGTGTACCTATGATGAAAATTACAGGCCTCTCTCATCTTTTTAAGTGGGAGAACTTGCACAATTGGTGGCTGACTAAATACTTTTTTTCCCCACTGTACATACATACATACATACATACATACATACATACCTCTGTAAAAAAAAAAAAAAGAGACCACTGCAAAATTATCAGTTTCTCTGGTTTTACTATTTATAGGTATGTGTTTGGGTAAAAATAACATTTTTGTTTTATTGTATAAACTATATTGTCATTTAAAGCATTTATTATTTGCAGAAAATGACAACTAGTCAAAATAACCAAAGATGCAGTGCTGTCAGACCTCGAATAATGCAAAGAAAATAAGTTCATGTTCATTTTTAAACAACACAATACTAATGTTTTAACTTAGGAAGAGTTCAGAAATCAATATTTGGTGGAATAACGTCTTGGCATGCTATCCACCAGTCTTTCACATTGATGTTGGGTGACTTTATGCCACTCCTGGCGCAAAAATTCAAGCAGCTCGGCTTTGTTTGATGGCTTGTGACCATCCATCTTCCTTTTGATCACATTCCAGAAGGATTCAATGGGGTTCAGGTCTGGAGATTGGGCTGGCCATGACAGGGTCTTGATCTGGTGGTCCTCCATCCACACCTTGATTGACCTGGGTGTGTGGCATGACGCATTGTTCTGCTGGAAAAAACAATCCTCAGAGTTGGGGAACAATGTCAGAGCAAAAGGAAGCAAGTTTTCTTCCAGGACAACCTTGTACGTGGCTTGATTCATGCGTCCTTCACAAAGACAAATCTGCCCGATTCCAGCCTTGCTGAAGCACCCCCAGATCATCACCAATCCTCCACCAAATTTCACAGTGGCTGCGAGACACTGTGGCTTGTAGGCCTCTCCAGGTCTCCGTCTAACCATTAGACAACCAGGTGTTGGGCAAAGCTGAAAATTGGAATCAGAGAAGATGACCTTACTTCAGTCCTCTACGGTCCAATCCTTATGGTCTTTTGCAAACCTCAGCCTGGCTCTTCTTTGCTTCTCATTGATGAAGGGCTTTTTTCTAGCTTTGCACGACTTCAGCCCTGCCCCTAGGAGCCTGTTTCTAACCGTCCTCGCCGTGCACTTCACCCCAGCTGCCGTTTGCCATTCTTTTTTAGGTCACTTTGTCATCCTACGGTTGTTGAGTGACATTCGAATGAGTTGGCGGTCATCCCGGTCAGTAGAGTCGTTTTCGCCCTCTGCCGGTCTGTAGCTTTGTTGTCCCCAATGTCTGCTGCTTGACCTTGTTCTTATGAACCGCCGTCTTTGAAATTTTAAGGATGGAAGCAACCTGACACTCACTGTATCCCTCTGCCAGTAAAGCCAGAATTGAACCCTTCTTTTCCTCACTCAAAACTTTCCTTTTCAACTCTTTTGGCATGGTCAATATTTTTTTATTTTTATTAATATTACTTTTGAGGTACTATTAGCACTGTTTTGCAAGAGGATAGTGATGATCATACTTTTCCTACAGCAGTGGTTTTTATACTTTTCCTCGTTAAATAAGATTTGGTTCAGGTGATCACCTAATCAGTACCTAATTCAGTAGAATGAGGTGTGCCTGTGTTGGAATTCAACAGACACTGGAATGGAATGGCTGTCATACATGTAGAGATGCTGATTTAAGAAAATTTGCAGTGGTCTCTAAATTTTTTCCAGAACTGTGTGTGTGTATATATATATATATATATACACACACACACACACACACACACACACACACAACCAGTCAAACATTTTGACACCTACTCATTCAAGGGTTTTTCTTTATTTTTTACTATTTTCTACATTGTAGAATAATAGTGAAGACATCAAAACTATGAAATAACACATATGGAACAAAGTAACCAATAAAGTGTTTAAGAAATCAAAATATATTTTAGATTCTTCAAGGTAGCCACCCTTTGCCTTGATGATGACAGCTTTGCACACTCTTGGCATTCTCTCAACCAGCTTCACTTGGAATGCTTTTCCAACGGTCTTGAAGGAGTTCCCACATATGCTGAGCACTTGTTGGCTGCTTTTCCTTCACTCTGCGGTCCAACTCATCCCAAACCATCTCAATTGGGTTGAGGTCGGGTGATTGTTGAGGCCAGGTCATCTGATGCAGCACTCCATCACTCTCCTTCTTGGTCAAATAGCCCTTACACAACCTGGAGGTGTGTTGGGTCATTGTCATGTTGAAAAACAAATGATAGTCCCACTAAGTGCAAACCAGATGGGATGGTGTATTGCCGCAGAATGCTGTGGTAGCCATGCTGGTTAAGTGTGCCTTGAATTCTAAATAAATCACGACAGCGTCACCAGCAAAGCACCCCCACACCTCCTCCTCCATGCTTCACGGTGGGAACCACACATGGAGATAATCCTCACAAAGACACAGCGGTTTGAACCAAAAATCTCAAATTTGGACACACCGGTCTAATGTCCATTGCTCGTTTTTCTTGGCCCAAGCAAGTCTCTTCTTATTGGTGTCCTTTAGTAGTGTTTTCTTTGCAGCAATTCAACCATGAAGGCCTGATTCACGCAGTCTCCTCTGAACAGTTGATGTTGAGATGTGTCTGTTACTTGAACTCTGTGAGGCATTTATTTGGGTTGCAATTTCTGAGGCTGGTAACTAATGAACGTTTCCTCTGCAGCAGAGGTACCTCTGGGTCTTCCATTCCTGTGGCGGTCCTCATGAGAGCCAGTTTCATCATAGCGTTTGATGGTTTTTGCGACTGCACTTGAAGAAACTTTCAAAGTTCCTGAAATTTTCCAGATTGACTGACCTTCATGTCTTAAAGTAATGATGGACTGTCGTTTCTCTTTGCTTATTTCAGCTGTTCTTGCCATAATATGGACTTGGTCTTTTACCAAAATCGGGCTATATTCTGTATACCACCCCTACCTTGTCACAACACAACTGATTGGTTCAAAAGCATTAAGAATGAAAGAAATTCCACAAATTAACAAGGCACAACTGTTAATTGAAATGCATTCCAGGTGAATACCTCATGAAGCTGGTTGAGAGAATGACAAGAGTGTGCAAAGCTGTCATCAAGGCAAAGGGTGGCTACTTTGAAGAATCTCAAATATAACATATATTTTGATTTGTTTAACACTTTTATGGTTACTACATGATTCCATATGTGTTATTTCATAGTTTTGATGTCTTCACTATTACTCTACAATGTAGAAAATAGTAAAAATTAAAGAAAAATCCTGGAATGAGTAGGTGTGTCCAAACTTTTGATTGGAACTGTATGTATGTACGTACGTACGTATGTAGGCATGTATGTAGGTATGTATGTACGTACACACACACACAAAGTGCATTCGGAAAGGATTCAGATCCCTTAACTTTTCCCACATTGTTACATTACAGCCTTATTCTAAAATGGATTAAATTGTGTTTTTTACTCAATCTACACACAATACCCCATGATGACAAGGCAAAAACAGGTTTTTAGAAATTTTAGCAAATGTATTACAAATAAAAAACAGAAAAATTACATTTACATAAGTATTCAGACCCTTTACTCAGTACTTTGTTGAAGCACCTTTGGCAGCGATTACAGTCTCGAGTCTTCTTGCGTATGACGCTACAAGCTTGGCACACCTGTAATTGAGGAGTTTCTCCCATTCTTCTCTGCAGATCCTCTCAAGCTCTGTCAGGTTGGAAGAGGAGCGTTGTGCACAGCTACAGTGCCTTGCAAAAGTATTCATCCCCATTGGCGTTTTTCCTATTTTGTTGTATTACAACCTGTAATTTAAATGGATTTTTATTTGGATTTCATGTAATGGACATACACAAAATAGTTGTTGGTGAAGTGAAAAAAATTACTTATTTAAGAAAATTCTAACAAATAAATTACGGAAAAGTGGTGCGTGCATATGTATTCACCCCCTTTGCTATGAAGCCCCAAAATAAGATCTGGTGCAACCAATTACCTTCAGAAGTCACATAATTAGTTAAATAAAGTCCACCTGTGTGCAATCTAAGTGTCACATGATCCGTCTGCTAAATGACTAGAATGTAAATGTAAATACACACACCTGTTCTGAAAGGCCCCAGAATCTGCAACACCACTAAGCAAGGGGCACCACCAAGCAAGCGGCACCATGAAAACCAAGGAGCTCTCCAAAACAGGTCAGGGACAAAGTTGTGGAGAAGTACAGATCAGAGTTGGGTTATTAAAAAAAATCCCAAAACTTTGAACATCCCACGGAGCACCATTAAATCCATTATAAAAAAATGGAAAGAATATGGCACCACAACAAACCTGCCAAGAGAGGGCCGCCCACCAAAACTCACGGCCCAGGTAAGGAGAGCATTAATCAGAGAGGCAACAAAGAGACCAAAGATAACCCTGAAGGAGCTGCAAAGCTCCACAGCGGAGATTGGAGTATCTGTCCATAGGATCACTTTAAGAGGAACTGTGTCAGAGTGACCATCGGGTTCTTGGTCACCTCCCTGACCAAGGCCCTTCTCCCCCGATTGCTCAGTTTGGCCAGGCGGCCAGCTCTAGGAGGAGTCTTGGTGGTTCCAAACTTCTTCCATTTAATAACGATGGAGGCCACTGTTTTCTTGGGGACCTTCAATGCTGCAGATTTGTCTTGGTACACTTCGCCAGATCTGTGCCTCAACACAATCCTGTCTCGGCGCTCTAAGGACAATTCCTTCGACCTCATGGCTTGGTTTTTGCTCTGACATGCACTGTCAACTGTGGGACCTTATATAGACAGGTGTGTGCCTTTCCAAATCATGTCCAATCAATTGAATTTACCACAGGTGGACTCCAATCAAGTTTTAGAAACATCTCAAGGATGATCAATGGAAACAGGATGCATCTGAGCTCAATTTCGAGTCTCATAGCAAAGGGTCTGAATACTTATGTAAATAAGGTATTTCGTATTTTTTTTTGCAGACATTTCTAAAAACTTGTTTTCGCTTTGTCATTATGGGGTATTGTGGGTAGATTAATAAGGACTTTTATATTTAATCCATTTTAGAACAAGGCTGTAACGTAACAAAATATGAAAAAAGTCAAGGTGTCTGAATACTTTCCGAATGCACTGTATATCTCTGACATTTTGCAGACACATTTTTTTGCCAAAGTTTTAGGCTAGCATTTTACATTAAGAAAGAAAATAGATAATCAAAGAAGAGGTTTGACTTTCATACAAGTACAACTGTGTATGTAATGGTTAATACTCACTCACAATGTATTTATTTATTAAATAGCCATCTTTCTAAATCCTATTTTCAGGGTGCTTGCTGAATTTCATCACTAGCACTAGACTAGTACCCTAAGCCTGTGTCCCAAATGGCACCCTATTAACAGCGCATACATTTTGAACAGGGTCCGGTCAAAAGGGGTGCACTAGGGTGCTATTTGGGGTGCATCCTAATTGTCAATTATCTATACACGAAGCAGATGAGCAGTACACCAGCAGACTGTTTACCACATTCTCTTGGGCCTTGCTGTGGCCTCCAATTATCATGTTGTGGAGTTCAACCACTGAATCTGTTACTGTGGTGAGATTACAGTAGAACGAGCAGAGCAGCCTAGCTACCGCTCTGGGAGATCTGCAGACACCCCAGGCTGTTGTGTTATGTGATCGATAAAAAACACATAACCTAAAGGGACGACAGGCCACAAACTACTACCAAGTCTGGGCCAAAACAACTCTGACAGAGGACCCCATAGAGAAACAAACCTCTTCTGTTCTGTATCTGAGACAAACAAAATTACAATGAGAAAGGTGGTTCGTACAAAACAGAAGCGCCAAGTAGGCCATGCATATTAATAGGAGGGAATAGCATGCCCAAGTCAAAATGCCAAAGTCAACTAAAAGTAACATAAAACTTGTACAGCAACGCAATACTTCCTTCCTGTTCCACTTAGGCTTGTGGTAAAGTACAGTACCTCTGAGTAAGTGTCCCTTCTGTCATTCTTCTCTCAGAAATACTTTAACTTGGGATTTGGAACATGGTAAATTGTGCAGTTTTAATTTAAAACAGGGAAATTCCATTGAGACTAAGACCTCTTTTACAAGGGAGCCCTGCACACAAATCACACAAATTCACAATATGTACAATTCCAACGCAATAACAACATTCAATATTTACAAGACATTTATGAAAAGTAACTCACAAAACACAATCAAAAACAAACATTCCTCAGTAAAAAACTAGTGATCAACCAGCCGTCTGAACTGCCCTAGTGGTAGTGTCACAGTAACGTTTCTCCAACTCAGTTTGGATCAGATAGGGTTCTGTTGACAGAGAATCGAGACACATAGCTATAGAGTTTGGCCAGGTCCCAGGACACAGCCTGGGTTCAAGGGAGATTTTCAATGCTCAATTATTCAGGTCATGCTTTGGGAATCGCTGACTATGCACCACAATCGACTTATTCTCTCCCTACACAGAAATGCCACATTCAAATATATTTTATAGGGGCCACTGCCACTCAAAGAACTAGATGCTAATATGAAATGCAAACAAACAAACTCCATGAGCAAAATATCTGAAATGTAAACCTAGTTTGTTCAGCATCTCCAACGGCTTTCCCTCTTTCGAACAATGGATCGGCTGATCAATTTTGCACTTACAAGGAGCCTTAGTAGACTGCGTTTCCAGAATGTAGGCTACAAACTGGTTGTGTTTCCGCTTCTTTCACGTCACTTAGAATCCTATTAACCTACTAAAAAGGTGACATAAATAATATGGAACATATACGTTTTGTTACAAGCAGAGGAAACCTAGTAATGCCAACCCAATGACGTCTAGGCCTATTCACAATGTTACTGCCCACAACGATAAACGATACAACTAGCCTACATGGCTGCAAGCTTAAAGTTATTTGTAACCAAAAGACATCTTGGTCTGAAGTCAGTGGAAGTTTGTTCATTCATAATAACCTCTAACAATTCAGCACTGTGCCAAAAGCTGAGTCTTTGCTTTCTACATTACCCTAAAAAAAAGGGACAAATTCAGTTAGGCCCATAATCACACACAACTCTCCATGCGTCAGCATATAAGGCTCTCACTATGATTCCAGGCATGTCCCTTTATCCAATCAGGCATAACAAAACATGGGTCAAAGGTCGCTAGTAACTTATTGGCTGGGCTGTAAAATTCACCTGCCCTTGTAAGTTCTACACATCACATCCTCATGCTGAGGTGTGCTTTTGTGAGAGATAGGCTAAGTCCTCAAGTTCATTGGAATATATTAGGTCTATAAAGACGGTATTTTCTATTGTCTGTCCATAATATCTTGCTACACTTGGCCAATAACTCTTTGGCACCTGGCTAACGTCACTCTGACCAGTCTACTGAGGAGAAGGAAGTTCCCCCGATACTAAGACACGTGACATCAGAGCTGATGATGCAGGATCATTTGAATAGTGAGTCAAAGCTTCATTCCTGAAACCACACCAGGATCGAGTCGTGGACAACTGTAGCATTTTAGCTAACCCTAAACCTTTTCCTAACATTAACCAATTCTCCTAACTTGCTATGTTAATTAGCCTAACCTGCTGCGTTAGTGCTACTGGCCTGCTACGTAAAGTCACTTCTGTCCGTAGCTGTACTCCACCATCTAGCCAAAACCCATCAGGATATGAGGTCAATATCCAATCCCTCATGGCTTCCTGATATTGCTTTCACCGGTCGCTTATCAAAATAACCCAGTTAGATATTACCTCACCACATTTCCATGCTGTCACTCAAAGTATGGTGGTGTTCTTAGTTCAGTAGAAACTGAATGCAATCCTGTTTGCGTTTCAAGATGACTACAAGAGAAGGCTACTACTACTAGGCCACAAGTAAATCTTGATGCAAACAAGCATTGTGTACTATACATGCCCACCCACCATTAAAACCTACAGCAAAGAATTGCTGATGCATTACTCTACTATATTCACATGAATCAAATGTGTAACTAGAACTGCCTGGAGGGTCGTGCCACCTCAAAAAGCACAAGAAAGAGGGTTTTGACACACAATCTCAGATTGTTCTGAAATCAATACTGTTATTAGAAACAGATAAGATTAACATTCCTGAAACATTTTGTTGAAATATAATTTGATCTGTGAAATTAAGCTAATTGATAGGATTCATATAATGTTTACAGTGGGGAAAAAAAGTATTTAGTCAGCCACCAATTGTGCAAATTCTCCCACTTAAAAAGATGAGAGAGGCCTGTAATTTTCATCATAGGTACACGTCAACTATGACAGACAAATTGAGACATTTTTTTCCAGAAAATCACATTGTAGGATTTTTAATGAATTTATTTGCAAATTATGGTGGAAAATAAGTATTTGGTCACCTACAAACAAGCAAGATTTCTGGCTCTCACAGACCTGTAACTTCTTCTTTAAGAGGCTCCTCTGTCCTCCACTCGTTACCTGTATTAACGGCACCTGTTTGAACTTGTTATCAGTATAAAAGACACCTGTCCACAACCTCAAACAGTCACACTCCAAACTCCACTATGGCCAAGACCAAAGAGCTGTCAAAGGACACCAGAAACAAAATTGTAGACCTGCACCAGGCTGGGAAGACTGAATCTGCAATAGGTAAGCAGCTTGGTTTGAAGAAATCAACTGTGGGAGCAATTATTAGGAAATGGAAGACATACAAGACCACTGATAATCTCCCTCGATCTGGGGCTCCACGCAAGATCTCACCCCGTGGGGTCAAAATGATCACAAGAACGGTGAGCAAAAATCCCAGAACCACACGGGGGGACCTAGTGAATGACCTGCAGAGAGCTGGGACCAAAGGAACAAAGCCTACCATCAGTAACACACTACGCCGCCAGGGACTCAAATCCTGCAGTGCCAGACATGTCCCCCTGCTTAAGCCAGTACATGTCCCGTCTGAAATTTGCTGGAGTGCATTTGGATGATCCAGAAGAGGATTGGGAGAATGTCATATGGTCAGATGAAACCAAAATAGAACTTTTTGGTAAAAACTCAACTCGTCGTGTTTGGAGGACAAAGAATGCCGAGTTGCATCCAAAGAACACCATACCTACTGTGAAGCATGGGAGTGGAAACATCATGCTTTGGGGCTGTTTTTCTGCAAAGGGACCAGGACGACTGATCCGTGTAAAGGAAAGAATGAATGGGGCCATGTATCGTGAGATTTTGAGTGAAAACCTCCTTCCATCAGCAAGGGCATTGAAGATGAAACGTGGCTGGGTCTTTCAGCATGACAATGATCCCAAACACACCGCCCGGTAAGAAGCATTTCAAGGTCCTGGAGTGGCCTAGCCAGTCTCCAGATCACAACCCCATAGAAAATCTTTGGAGGGAGTTGAAAGTCCGTGTTGCCCAGCGACAGCCCCAAAACATCACTGCTCTAGAGGAGATCTGCATGGAGCAATGGGCCAAAATACCAGCAACAGTGTGTGAAAACCTTGTGAAGACTTACAGAAAACGTTTGGCCTGTGTCATTGCCAACAAAGGGTATTTAACAAAGTATTGAGAAACTTTTGTTATTGACCAAATACTTATTTTCCACCATAATTTGCAAATAAATTCATTAAAAATCCTACAATGTGATTTTCTGGAATTTTTTTCTCATTTTGTCTGTCATAGTTGACGTGTACCTATGATGAAAATCACAGGCCTCTCTCATCTTTTTAAGTGGGAGAATTTGCACAATTGGTGGCTGACTAAATACTTTTTTCCCCCACTGTAACTAAATATAGTACCTAACATCAGATTTGGACCAAACCCTTTTCTAACAATGACTTAAACATGAGGAATCCAAAGAAATTGTCAAAAGCCACCCACGGACCCCCCACACCAATACCACCCCAACAATGAGTATATAGTATCAGTTCTCTATGTCTGACAAGTAATATGGAGCTGCAGCTCTGAGTTTTGTTTCTTCATCCCATGTAATGTATTCTCAGTGAATTTAGAGTTATTTTTTTCCCCCTGTTCAGAGAAATTAGTAATTGAAGTTGTTAGATTTATGTCACATCCAACATTCTAATATTATCAGGTTCTGAACACTAGATGGTGCTGTTCCTGCTATTAGGTGAAACAAGTTAAGTATCTCTCCCCCCCCCACCCCACACTCATTGTTCGTGATAGTTCACCCAGATTACAAAACAACATATTGGCTTCCTTACCCTGTAAGCTGTCTATGGACAAGATGACAGAAATCCATGCTGTCATTTTATAGGATTCATATATGACAGCAATCCATCCTTTGGTTTTGTTGGGCACTGTTCAAATGCTAACCCTTTAGCATTTGTGTCACAAATTCAATGCAAGTCAATGGTACCTATATGAGCATTTATGGTACCTATATGAGCATTTACACACTTCATGTCCAAATCATCCTAAAGTATCAAACATTTTTGTAACTCAACAATGATTTGGATATGAAGCGTGAAAATGCTAATATTAGGTACCATTTTCCTGCATTGAATTTGTGACACAAATGCTAAAAAGTTAGCATTTGAAACAGTGCCCAACAAAACCAAAGCATGGATTGCTGTCATATGAATCCTATAAATTAAAACTGGCTAATTTGGGTGTAATCAATTAGCTTAATTTCTCAGAGATTATTTCAACAAAATAATGTTTCCGTAATGCTTATCTTATCGGTTTCCAACTACAGAAACGATGTCAGAAAAATCTGAGATGGTGGGCGTCATGGCTTGCTGAAATAACATGGAAAGACCCTTGAGCCTTGAAGAGCCATGCAGAGCAGAGCGAGGCAAGACTGAACCTGATAACCACCCACAGCAGCCTACACACAACAACTGAACAGTTTAGCTTGAATAGATTTATTGAAGGTTCAATGTTCACCTAAAAATGCATGTAGGCCCGTGTGTTCGCAAGCAAAATTGCTGTCACATTGTAGCTAGTAGCCTATGGGCTACAACTATATAGGGAATAGGGTGCCATTTGGTACGCAGCCAAAGTTCTGCTGTGATGTATTGCTGCATCATGGCAACTCCAGCACAGTGCCTGGCCAAACGCCTGGCAACCAAAGAAGACATTTTCACAGGAATTATTTTTATGGCGCAACGCACTATCTGGACACACCTGGCCTGTACAATACTTCTACTAGGACAATGCTTGCTTGCGTAATAAGGATGTATTTGCTTAACAGCCCACGTCTCTTCCAATTTACATAATAAGACATCAAGGCCCTTAATTGGTTCTGACATGCAGAACTTGAGCAACACACTGCTCTTTTTCAGTAACAATCCCTCTTCAAAATATAGGCCTAACTCAAAAGAAGCTCAGCATACAACATGGAAAACATGGAACTTGCATGGAATATGCAATGGGAACTGAAGGGATGATATGTTGTTATTCAGCCTATCTATCTAAACAACATACTTTGCTTTACTGTCATAATGAGCTCCACTGGAGTCGGGTACAGTAGCAGCAACATATGCACTACTTTCATGCAGCGTTAGCACAGCATTATGCCATCATGATGAACCAGTTGTATCCGTGATTGTTTTGTGTGTGCGCGTGTAGTGTCAGCTGCCCCAAAGTCTCTATAGGCCTACTGAAATACTCATTACTCGCACCTCTAGGGTGTCCAATCAAAAATGCATCTTTTGACTAATGGGTAAATATGTTAATCGTGTAGATAGTCCTCTAAGAAAACCAATAGTCCAAACCTCATGTCGCGATCATAATCCGTTCAAAACTTATTGGCGTTTCTACCCTTGTAGGATTGTCAAAATTAGTGCGACTAAATCCAGAGAGATGATATATTTTAGAATATGATGTTCATATTAACGTGTGTCTGAAATGGCAACGGAGCACTGAGCATACCACAAGCTTTTTATTTTCAAAGCCCTTTACATTTAATTCAGCTCGTGCTATGCTAATTTTGCGACCCGCGGAAACAACTTGGAAGACGACAACCACAAAATGTAAAATCCTCAAAAGGTTTTGGTGAGAAAGCTGCACCGCTCTATCAACAGAGCTCTGTGTTTATTAATCGGCTGTATTAGGTCACAAAATCCGACTTTTTGGATATAAATGTTAATGATATGTTAGAGCAGCGGTTCCCAAACAAGGGGTCACGACCCCATGTGGGGGGTCGCCTGATATGAAAACAGGGTGGCGGGAAAATTTCCCAAATCCCGAGGAAAAAACGAATATAACCAACAAAACATAATATCGTCTTTGTATCTCAAAAGCATTGTAATGTGGTTAAACTTAATCTAAATTAAAATGATTTCAATCTAAAAGATAAAATTCAACCAGCCCGCGCCCTTATATCATGGGAAAAGGCCACTTGACCATTGCACTTGAATGGCTAGACCCGCTACACTATGAAACCACACACTATTGCAGAGACTTTGATATTACTGGCCAAAATTGATATGGTGAAAACAATGTGGGGAGGCAGAGGCACAGAAACTCACATCAATACCTTTGTCAGATAACACTTAAAACGACAAATGTATGCTATTGCCTGCAATCAAGAGGAAACTGACTGAACTACAAAAACTCCCCAGCTTATGCTCTCCAAATGGACGTTAGCTGTGAGGGCCGAGATGCACATGCATTGACTTCCGTTTGCTATACATGTCGGGGGACGCTATTCACAAGGAAATATTGTTCTGTCTCACAATTCACAAGCATGAAACGGCACAGGGGATGTTCAGTGTGCTGCGTGGCTATATTGACAAAAAAACAGATTCCATGGGATCGAATGGTGGGCTTTGGCACAGATGGGGCTCCATCTATGGCGGGACTGCGGGTAGGCCTCTGCACTCTAGTTATGAATGTGTCTCCCTCTGCCATATGGACACATTGTATGATACACCGAGAGCAACTGGCGGCAAAAGAGCCGAGCACAGACTCTGTGATATACTGCAGCAGGTAACTTCGATTGTAAACTACATCAAACCACATCCAATGCGCGCATGCCTGTTCGCAAAACTATGTGGAGATATGGGATCAGAGCATGACAATGTTTTATTTCACACTGACCAGGCTGCACACCGAGGCTTGGTGGTGTGTTGCAAATATGTTTTGCTTTAAGAGAGGAACTGTTGTCAGTCACAACGGATAAAACTTTTTTTTTATTTCTTTTTTTTAAGACTTGGTTGATTTTCTGTGTAATGAAAATAAAAATGTGTCTCCTTGCCTATGTAACAGACATATTTGGGAAACTGAACGAACTGAACGCAAGCATGCAGGGGAAATACAAAAATATTCTACAGATGAGTGACCGACTCAGTGGATCCAGAGGAAATAATTCTTATTGGAGAGAGTCTTTCAAAAGCGAACCATGCCCCCTTCCCTCGGCTGTGCATGTTTCACTTACGAGTGATGACTGCTCACCTCCAACGCTTGGAAGAGCACTTTGGGACCTACTTCCCAATCCGTTTGACTGTGATCCTGGCTCAGTTGACATGCCGTAAGTGAAATCGAACAGCTGTTCGAGCTGTCATGTGACCGAATGTTGCAAGACAGCGCATTCACGGGTCACTACGGAGGAGTTTTGATTCCTGATTCAAAGGGAATACCCTGTAGTCTCCCTCTGAACATTAAAACTCATGGTACCCTTCACCAGCTCATATCTGTGTGAAGCTGGATTCAGTGCTCTCATCTGCAGAGATGAGGTGCGTACTGTTGACCACGCCCCCTGACTTTGAGAAGCTCTGACGCGACATGAATTAAGCCACACCCATCTCATAAGTGATGGTGAGATAAGAGACATTATATGTCAGACTAATTTGCAATTGACTGTCATAGCCCCACATTAAAAGTATGTGATGTTGAGTTGAGAAGACAATCAGAAATACTGTTAGAATGTTTTTCAATTGACTGCCATAGCCCCAAATAAAAAAGTAAACATTGGCTGTTAATCACATAACCTTTTTCACATGGTTGGGGTCACGAGAATTTTCAGATATCAAAATGGGGTCGCGTGCCAAAAAAGTTTGGGAACCCCCGTGTTAGAGAAAGACCCCACTGAATGATTCAGAACATGAAAATCATATTTGTCTTGGTAAAATGTATTTTATAAACATAAGGAAGTGGAATGTCATCACCAAAGCATGTTTTCACCCACTCTGGGTAGAGTGGGTGGACACCCTACTATCTCTCTCTGAGGACGCCACAATCTGACAAACAGCAGGAGGCAAAGATGGGAGAAGAAGAGCTTAGGGAGGATGCCAAGAGGGGTGGGAGTGTGTGTGTTTTGGGAGACATAGCCTAGCCTATTCACTCTAACCAAATGATATTCACAGTTCTGGGGGATTTCAACCTCCCTACGTCTACATTTGACTCATTTCTCTCTGCCTCCTTCTTTCCACTCCTCTCCTCTTTTGACCTCACCCTCTCACCGTCCCCCCCTACTCACAAGGCAGGCAATACGCTTGACCTCATCTTTACTAGATGCTGTTGTTCTACTAATCTCACTGCAACTCCCCTCCAAGTCTCCGACCACTACTTTGTATCATTTTCTCTCTCCCTCTCCTCCAACACTACTCACTCTGCCCCTACACAGATGGTAATGCGCCGTCGCAACCTTCGCTCTCTCTCTCCCGCTACTCTCTCCTCTTCCATCCTATCATCTCTTCCCTCTGCTCAATCCTTCTCCCTCCAATCTCCTGATTCTGCCTCCTCAACCCTCCTCTCCTCCCTTTCTACATCCTTTGACTCTCTATGTCCCCTATCCTCCTGGCCGGCTCGGTCCTCCCCTCCAGCTCCGTGGCTTGATGACTCATTGCGAGCTCACAGAACAGAGCTCCGGGCAGCTGAGCGGAAATGGAAGAAAACTAGACTCCTTTAGGATTACTTTATCCTATCCCAGCTATTCCTTAAAGAGGTGGGGTTTCAAATGTCTCCGGAAGGTGGTGAGTGACTCCGCTGTCCTGGCGTCGTGAGGGAGCTTGTTCCACCATTGGGGTGCCAGAGCAGCGAACAGTTTTGACTGGGCTGAGCGGGAACTATGCTTCCGCAGAGGTAGGGGAGCCAGCAGGCCAGAGGTGGATGAACGCAATGCCCTCGTTTGGGTGTAGGGACTGATCAGAGCCTGAAGGTACGGAGGTGCCGTTCCCCTCACAGCTCCGTAGGCAAGCACCATGGTCTTGTAGCAGATGCGAGCTTCAACTGGAAGCATCTTTTCACTCCCTCCTCTCTATATTTTCTTCATCTGTTTCTGCTGCTAAGGCCACTTTCTACCACTCTAAATTCCAAGCATCTGCCTCTAACCCTAGGAAGCTCTTTCCCACATTCTCCTCCCTGCCGAATCCTCCAACTGAGACTGCTCTTCTCTGTGTCACGGAGGCTCTCCGCACTGCTAAAGCTAACTCTCTCTCCTCTGCTCTTGTCCTTCTAGACCTGTCTGCTGCCTTTGATACTGTGAACCATCAGATCCTCCTCTCCACCCTCTCCGAGCTGGGCATCTCCGGCGCGGCTCACTCTTGGATTGCGTCCTACCTGACCGGTCGCTCCTACCAAGTGGCGTGGCGAGAAGCTGTCTCTGCACCACGTGCTCTCACCACTGGTGTCCCCCAGGGCTCAGTTCTAGGCCCTCTCCTATTCTCGCTATACACCAAGTCACTTGGCTCTGTCATATCCTCACATGGCCTCTCCTATCATTGCTACGCTGACGACACACAACTAATCTCCTCCTTTCCCCCTTCTGATAACCAGGTGGCGAATCGCATCTCTGCATGTCTGGCAGACATATCAGTATGGATGACGGATCACCACCTCAAGCTGAACCTTGGCAAGACGGAGCTGCTCTTCCTCCCGGGGAAGGACTGCCTGTTCCATGATCTCGCCATCACGGTTGACAACTCCATTGTGTCCTCCTCCCAGAGTGCGAAGAGCCTTGGCGTGACCCTGGACAATACCCTGTCGTTCTCCGCTAACATCAAGGCGGTGACCCGATCCTGTAGGTTCATGCTCTACAACATTCGGAGAGTACGACCCTGCCTTACATAGGAAGCGGCACAGGTCCTAATCCAGGCACTTGTCATCTCCCGTCTGGATTACTGCAACTCACTGTTGGCTGGGCTCCCTGCCTGTGCCATTAAACCCCTACAACTCATCCAGAATGCCGCAGCCCGTCTGGTGTTCAACCTTCCCAAGTTCTCTCACGTCACCCCGCTCCTCCGCACACTCCACTGGCTTCCAGTTGAAGCTCGCATCTGCTACAAGACCATGGTGCTTGCCTACGGAGCTGTGAGGGGAACGGCACCTCCGTACCTTCAGGCTCTGATCAGTCCCTACACCCAAACGAGGGCATTGCGTTCATCCACCTCTGGCCTGCTGGCTCCCCTACCTCTGCGGAAGCATAGTTCCCGCTCAGCCCAGTCAAAACTGTTCGCTGCTCTGGCACCCCAATGGTGGAACAAGCTCCCTCACGACGCCAGGACAGCGGAGTCACTCACCACCTTCCGGAGACATTTGAAACCCCACCTCTTTAAGGAATAGCTGGGATAGGATAAAGTAATCCTTCTGCCCCCCCTTACCCCAACCCCCCCCCCCCCCCAAATAAAAAACAAACAAAACAAAAACAAAACAAAAAAAACATTGTAAAGTGGTTATCCCACTGGCTATAAGGTGAATGCACCTATTTGTGAGTCGCTCTGGATAAGAGCGTCTGCTAAATGACGTAAATGTAAATGTAAATATTAAAAAGGGACAGTTCACCAATTTTTCATTTACATTTGAGTCATTTAGCAGACGCTCTTATCCAGAGCGACTTACAGTTAGTGAGTGCATACATTTTCATATCAATGGTATTCATATGAACAGTCAGGCCAATAGCAGCTGCTGGTTGAAGTTTCTTGTATGTTTCTGAAGAGGAGCTGGAGACAATGGCAGACATTAGCCTTTTCATTCTAAAGAAAGCCACTACTTCCCCAGCAGAATAAATAGTTGAGAGGCAGTTTTTGAATGGGCTGTGAGTTATGCATGTTGGGCCTACTCTTCGCACTGCCACGGCTGGTACAAACAGAGGATTGTTGGAGTATTGTCCAGACTGTCCGCTGCACACAGAGCTTACTGTCATGGTAAAGCAAAGTCACGTGGTGAAGAGACAAAGAGTGCATCCCAAATGTCACCCTATTCACTACTTTTGACCAGAGACTTGGGGCCCTGGGCAAAAGTAGTGCACTAGAGAATAGGGTGCCATTTGAGACACACACAGAGACTGCTTCTGAACACAAAACCCTGTGATATGTTTAGAAACAATGGGCCTGGAGGCTGTGTTGAAAGTGCCAAGAAGAGCAAAAGAGCTGTGCCTTCAATGCCTTGTGAATCTGCCTGCAAAGTCTCTTTCAATTGATTTGACACTCAGCCTTTCTATGGTTATGCTTAGCTCTATAAATATAGAATATTACAGGTATTAACTATCATTTCCTGTTCCTTATCCTGCCTACTGGATCAGTGTCCCGAAATCGGCTCAATATGCGATATTTGACTAGAATGCCGTTTTAAACAACAGCCAACTTTACAGGACATAGACATGTCTTATATGGCCAGAAAGCTTAAATGATTGTTAATCTAACTGCGGTGTCCAATTTACAGTAGCTATTACAACTAAAAAATACCATGCTATTGTTTGAATATTACAGGTATTAACTATCATTTCCTGTTCCTTATCCTGCCTACTGGATCAGTGTCCCGAAATCGGCTCAATATGCGATATTTGACTAGAATGGCGTTTTAAACAACAGCCAACTTTACAGGACATAGACATGTCTTATATGGCCAGAAAGCTTAAATGATTGTTAATCTAACTGCGGTGTCCAATTTACAGTAGCTATTACAACTAAAAAATACCATGCTATTGTTTGAGGATAATACACAACAACAAAACACTTTTATCAAGGCAACTGGTTTGATACATTCACCTCTGAAGGTAAATAATGTACTTACATTCAGTAATCTTGCTCTGATTTGTCATCCTGAGGGTCCCAGAGATAAAATGTAGCTTAGTTGTTTGATAAAATCAATTTTTATATCCTAAAACACGATCCCCATGTTGTATACAGCATTTCGCATGAATTCCGACTCTTTCAACAAAACAATTTATGAAATCTAAAAAATAAAATAAAATAAAAAATAAAATAAAAAAAAATCGGCTAAACCTCAGACACTCTAGAAGGCAACCAAACATTGCTTCATCATTCTACATTACGTATTGGCTACACAACACGTCAATTAGCCCAAGAAGATACGCACCAATGAGACAGACGGTGTTCACTTGATTGACAGTGTCTTGGTCCAATGACCACCTATCGTTTTGAAACAGATAGTCAATGAGCTGGGCTTTCCATGAGTATGTGATCACCCTTTGTATGACAAACGGCTGTTATGCTAGAGCTCTGCATAACACCATTCATTCTCAGTTGAAAATCAACAGGACGCAGGAGCGTTTACGTTCCGCAGCGGTTCGCTTTCTTCTACAAACTTTTCTAAAAACGGAAAAAAGTACAACATGGCTGCTAAGAGTGGATAAGCTAAATCGAAGTCCAAGTATACAAATTTGGATGAGATTATTGCAGAAATTGACCGGGAGAGTGACACTGCACGAATGGATGAGGAGTTTTGATTCCAGGCCGCAAGAAAGATTTTTGGAAGGAAAATATACTTTTAGATCAGTAATTAAAATACGATTTTGCTTTTCATGCTAATGCAGTTGCGTGCGTTAGGGTATGTTGGCTATGACATGCTGTGGTTTTTGAGTGTCTTATTGCCTATTGGTCCACATATTTCATTACAGTGATTGTGTTCCCCATACTCTATATAATATAAATATTTATAGATAGGTGTTGTGTATTTGATGTATTGATGCAGGGCTCATCCATACAAGTACTGATGCAGGGCTCACCCCCTGCTAAAATAAAAGGTTCAATCAAATAAGTAATAGTAAACTTGAGTTCTGAATTTTTTTACATCCTTAATAGTGGTGTCAGATGACCTCTGGGAGCAAACTCCAAAGAGACTACATTAAAGTCCTCCATCCCCCACTCATTCAAAACATAGGAACTGGTTCCTCCAGTCTGACCCCTCTGTTGTTTCTGGCTCCACACCCACACCCCACCCGGCCATCTAGAGGAGTGAAGGTTAGTACCTTTTATGTAGGGAAGCTAATGATCCATCATGTATGACATTCCTGGGAGTGTGTAAACTTTGATTTATTTATTTATTACCATAGCATTTTTGTATGTTCTCTATAGTTATGTACTTGGTGGCCACTTGGGTACATTTGGGCAAACTTGTGAGGGACATCTGGGAGACTTCATACTAAATATGATATAGCTCTCTCATTCTTGAATGTATCAGTCTGAAACTTTGCACAAACAGTGTTGCCCTATTGTGGACAACATCTAAATCATCCCCAGCTTCCCATCTCAATGTATGGCCTTTCTCTTGCATTTCAAAGATGACGCAAAAAAAAAATACACGTTTTTTGTTTGTTTAATCTTTTATCAGATCTATTGTTATATTCTCCTACATTAATTTCACATCTCCACAAACGTAAGTGTTTCCTTTCAAATTGAATCAAGAATATGGATATCCTTGCTTCAGGTCCTGAGCTACAGGCAGTTAGATTTGGGTACGTCATTTTAGGCGGAAATTGAGATGAAGGGTCCTATCCAGAAGAGGTTTAATTGTGTTTATCATAATTTATATAATATCTGCTAAGAAATCATTTCAGCCTGCAAAATGTAGGCTAATGGAGTATGAGCTCAGAGTGGGAGGGGCCTACTCCAGCAGACTAGTGTGTACCTTAATACCATATGTCATGCTTAGTAACTATCTATGATCAGTTAGAACTTGCATCATGGAGTAAGAGTCAGGTGGTGGTGGTGGTTTATCGAGACATGAGCTATGTCCCAGAGAGAGATTTTAAAAGTATTGCTTCCCTGCCATGAAGGGTGCGTCGGTTTGGCCTAGAATACAGTCTGTACACCACAGTCAGTTGTGTGAGTGAGGATTATCATACCTGACAAAGCAGGTTTTGAAACTACAGGCCTAATGATTTAAGTTAACACCTTACGGAACTATGTAGGGCCATTCAATTTTTACTGTCATGCTCACACAACAGATATGTTTTTCCTCCTCAGTCAGGGTTCCATCCAAAGAAATGGAATGAGTAGAACAGGTTTGGAACCTCTAACCTTGGCAAATTGACTGGTAAACTAATTCTAATTCTATGGTTCCTGACGGGGCGGGGGGGGGGGGGGGGGGGGGGGGGGGGGGGGTCCTGACTGCAGGTCAGAAATAGGGCTTTCATCCATGCCGTGTTAACTGGAGCTGACATAGGCTCAGCAGGAGTAGGTTCCTGATCCTGGTTCCAGCCAGTCTGGTCTAGGAAGGTAATGCCTACCAGGGTCACAGTGGGCTGTGGCCACCAGACATGAGTCAAGGGTTTAAAACTCAGGAGGTAGCCAACAACAGTACCTGAACTTGGCCTGTATTACCGCTCATGTTTTCCATTTGAAACATTTCTCCAGTTTATGTGCCCAGTGAGTGAATATGACCCAGTATAGGCGACTGTACAAAAGCTGAAGCATTAATCTCAGACAGCCAAGCCTTGCCCAAACTAGGATTGTAAAAGGATAAGCAGATTTCCAGATTTTTGCTATTGAAGTGGACAGGAATCTCCTCCCCTCCCGAGTCCCCCCCCATTCCTAGAGATTCCATTTTGTGAACTCCCTCCCAGTACAGTGAATTTGGTTTTGATGAGATCAGCAGAGGCAGTGAATCCAAAGCCAAACTTCAACCTACAACCCCTGTTACACAGCTTAAAGATTGACAAGAATCATCTTCCTCAAGTTGAAGTCTAATGCCAATAAAAAGGTGCTCAGAGGGACTCTGCCACTTAAAAGTTAAACATTGGACATATTCTACAGGTCTAGTGGTTAACTAGGCCTATGCATTGAATCAGTTCCTTCCTATAGGGCCTAATTCCTATTTCATACAGTTGTTTAGAGTTGATCGGCATACAGTGCATTCAGAAAGTATTCAAACCCCTTGACCTTTTCCACTTTGTTACGTTACAGCCTTATTCTAAAATGGATTTTTTTTTAATTCTCTCAATCTACACACAATACCTCATTATGACAAAGCGAAACCAGATTTTTAGTAAAAAACTGAAATATATAATTTACATAACTATTCAGACCCTATACTCAGTACTTTGTTGAAGCACCTTTGGTAGCGATTACAGCCTCGATTCTTCTTGGGTATGAAGTTACAAGCTTGGCACACCTGTATTTGGGGAGTTTCTCAAATTATTCTCTGTAGATCCTCTCAAGCTCTAGCAGGTTGGATGGGGAGCGTCGCTGCACAGCTATTTTCAGGTCTCTCTAGAGATGTTCGATCGGGTTCAAGTCCGGGCTCTGGCTGAGCCACTCAAGGACATTCAGAGACTTGTCCCGAAGTCACTCCTGCGTTGTCTTGGCTGTGTGCTTAGGGTCGTTGTCCTGTTGGAAGGTGAACCTTTGCCCCAATCTGATGTCCAGAGCGCTCTGGAGAAGGTTTTCATCAAGTATCTCTGTACTTTGCTCCGTTCATCCTAACTAGTCTCCCAGGCCATGCCGCTGAAAAACATCCCCACAGCATGATGCTGCCACCACCATGCTTCACAGTAGGGATGGTGCCAGGTTTCCTCCAGACATGACGCTTGGCATTCAGGCCAAAGAGTTCAATCTTGGTTTCATCAGACCAGAGAATCTTGTTTCTCATGGTCTGAGTCCTTTAGGTGCCTTTTGGCAAACTCCAAGCGGGCTGTCATGTGCCTTTTACTGAGGAGTGGCTTCCGTCTGGCCAGTCTACCATAATGGCCTGATTGATGGAGAGCTGCAGAGATGGTTGTCCTTCTGGAAGCTTCTCCCATCTCCACATTGGAACTCTGGAGCTCTGTCAGAGTGACCATCGGGTTCTTGGTCACCTCCATGACCAAGGCCCTTCTCCCCCGATTGCTCAGTTTGGCCAGGCGGCCAGCTCTAGGAAGAGTCTTGGTGGTTCCAAACTTCTTCCATTTAAGAATGATAGAGGCCACTGTGTTATTGGGGACCATCAATGCTTGGTTTTTGCTCTGACATGCACTGTCAACTGTGGGACCTTATATAGACAGGTGTGTGCCTTTCCAAATCATGTCCAATCAATTTAATTCACCACAGGTCGACTCCAATCAAGTTGTAGAAACATCAAGGATGATCAATGGAAACAGGATGCACCGGACCTCAATTTCGAGGCTCATACCAAAGGGTCTGAATATTTATGTAAATACATTTTTGTTGTTATTGTTGTTGTTTTTTAAATACATTTACTAAAATTGATAAAAACCAGTTTTCGCTTTGTCATTCTGGGGTATTGTGTGTAGATTGATGAGGGAAAAAATGAATCTGTAACGTAACAAAATGTGGAAAAAGTCAAGGGGTCTGAATACTTTCCAAATGCACTGTACACCGAGTATACCAAACATTAGGAACACCTTCCTAATATTGAGTTGGCACCTACTACCATACCACGTTCAAACGCACTTAAATATTTTGTCTTGCCCTCTGTAAAAGGCTGTCATGTGCCTTTTACTGAGGAGTGGCTTCTGTCTGTCCACTCTACCATAAAGGCCTGATTGGTGGAGTGCTGCAGAGATGGTTGTCCTTCTGGAAGGTTCTCCCATCTCCACAGAGGAACTCTGGAGCTCTGTCAGAGTGACCATCGAGTTCTTGATCACCTCCCTGACAAAGGCCCTTCTCCCCTGATTGCTCAGTTTGGCCGAGCAGCCAGCTCTAGGAAGAGTCTTGGTGGTTCCAAACTTCTTCCATTTAAGAATGATGGAGGCCACTGTGTTCTTGGGGACCTTCAATGCTGCAGAATTGTTTTGGTACACTTCCCCAGATCTGTGCCTCGACACAATCCTGTCTCGGAGCTCTACGGACAATTCCTTCGACCTCATGGCTTGGTTTTTGCTCTGACATGCACTGTCAACTGTGGGACCTTATATAGACAGGTGTGTGCCTTTCCAAATCAAGTCCAATCAATTGAATTTACCACAGGTGGACACCAATCAAGTTGTAGAAACATATCAAGGATGATCAATGGAAACAAGATGCACCCGAGCTCAATTTTCGAGTCTCATAGCAAAGGGTCTGATTACTTATGTAAATAAGGTATTTCTGTTTAGTTTTGTGTCTAAAAACACTGTTTTAGCTTTGTCATTATGGGGTATTGTGTGTAGATTGATGAGGAAAACAAATGTAATCCATGTGGAAAAAGGGAAGGGGTCTGAATACTTTCCGAATGCACTGTAAATAACATAACTTTAATCCACAAAAAGATTTGCGAATTTGTAGCCCCTAATGAACTGAGCAGCATTTTAGCCTAAACATAGACTAGAGGATTTGATCATCATTGCACTGCACTAGGTCTAGGCTACATCCACTGGCATTATTAACAAGTCATTAACTGACTAAAGGGCCAGGGTGGCTTTCAGGTCACACATTATTACCTGTAATTAAAGGATCAGTAAAACAATGAAAAGGAGCTTAACATGTTCTGTGTCAATTCACTTCTAATGTGCCCAGCCTTATGGCAGCACAGCTTCCAGGATCATTTAAACTCCTCCCGCAAGAAGCATATCCCTATTCAAGTTCATATTAACTTCAAGTTCTCTTGTATTTTATTTTCAATCGTGCTTCGAGTCGTGAGCCATCATCTTTGATTCACATACAACGATTCATGCCAATCTTCCATTGACATACTGTATGCATAGGCCAATTTGTGTGAGTCACTCAAATAAGGATTCAGCTCACTGAAAACGAGCCAGCACTGGGACCCTGTCTGTGCAGTCTGTCTTTTGTCAACTAACCCCTAAGATAACTTCCTCTACCGCCAGTCCCTCGAGACATACACAGCCAAAATCTCTTCCCCACAATCTTGTCTTTTCAGGCGTACAGTAATCTCTTTGCTGTGTGAACACCACTGATTATTCTATGTGCACATCCCAAACGGCACCCTATTCCCTTTATAGTGCACTACTTTTGACCAGGGCCCATAGGTCTCTGGTCATAAGTAGTGCAATAGGGAATAGGGTGTCACTTTGGACTCATCCAGAGACTCTACAGACGCCAACAATGAATAGAGTGGAAGCCTCAGTGGCGCCACGGTCGGAAGTCACTCCGATAGCAACACAGAGACACACTGCCAACCAAAGAACCAGGAGAGGAGTTCCCACTTCCCCCAGAGCCCATCCATCTTATCCAGCTAAAGAGAACATGGAAAACACATTGAGACACTGACTGGAGCCAAATGGGACTGGCAGGGAAAACAGTGGTGGCCTCTCTCACACACACACACACACACACACAACATTAGGCCCAGGAAACCCAGACCAACAAACCCACAGTAGAGACTGGAGGACCCAAGCAGCTTATCCCACTATGTTTCTTAAAAGCACTTGTTGAGTATCAGCAGCGGTACAGGATGGATAGCAACACAGTGGAGAGCCAAGTTTAGTAAAAAAGCTATACATGATTAAAGGCCATAGAGACACGTGAATAATGGATGCTGTAGCTAAATGCTGATCAAAAAAGAACAGTGAATGCTGCATGCTCATCCCATGGGCGAGGCAAATCTTTTTCCACTATTCTATCTATAGAACCAGAATGTTTCTGTGTAGAAAAATTGCCTAATGTCCCTCAATTACAAGAGAAAAAACACTGTAGTCTATTATGTCACAGGGTTGGGATTAGGGAGCTGATGGAATAATATGGGTCAAAGTTTCCCTTGAATAAGCTTTAACCATACATACCCCACAAGACATGCCAACAGGGGTCTATTCACAGTCCCCAAGTCCAGAACAGAGGCTAGGAAATGCACAGTACTATATAAAGCCATGACTACATGGAACTCTTCCACCTCGGGTAACTCAAGCTAGCAATAAAACCTGATTTTTTAAAAATTGATAAATCACCTCATGGAACCACACAGACTGTGGAGACAAACATACTGTAATATTGTATCATTGTAATATTGTTAATCTGTAATATTGCAGCAATGTAAATGTGTATAACGCAATGTCTTGTATGATGTATTGTTTTATTTATGATGCATTGTTTTATTCCTGTTTGGCCCCCAGGAAGAGTAGTTAGGGTTGTCACGATACCAGCATTGCGTTACCTGATTTTCCATGGCATAAAGGAAAACACAAAGCACACTAAACTCTTTGGTCCTTTAAAGTACTGTATGTAAAATATTGTGTGCTATAGCTTGGAAAAGAAACATGTGACTCCGGGTTGACAACATAAGGCTGTTTGTTTCCAACATTAGGACTCTTTTCCTCAAGAAATTCAGTCTGCTTCATGTTTTGTTTCCTTGCCACGATACCTCTGAGGAGTGGGACAACATTCCACAAGCCACAATCAACAGCCTGATCATTTTTATGCGAAGGAGATGTGTCGCGCTGGATGAGGCAAATGCTGGTCACACCAGATACTGACTGGTTTTCTGCTCCACACCCCTACTTTTTTAAATCTATTCCTAGTCATGTGAAATTCATATATTTTCTGTTGTATTTTATGACCTTATGTCTTATGTAACTCTGTGTTGTTGTTTTTAATCGCACTGCTTTGCTTTATCTTGGCCAGGTCGCAGTTGTAAATGAGAACTTGTTCTCAACTGGCTTACCTGGTTAAATAAAGGTGAAATAAATAAAATAAATAAAAAATAGATTAGGGCTAAATTAATTTATTTCAATTGACTGATTACCTTATATAAACTGTAACTGAGTAAAATCTTTGAAATTGTTGGGTCTATATTTTTGTTCAGAATAAATACCTAATGAGCATTCAGGGATGGTAATGGAAGGGAGAAATAATACATTCATATATTACATTTACATCATTTATCAGACGCTCTTATCCAGAGCGACTTACAAATTGGTATATTACAAATGGAACCTCCTCATGCTTGAGTCAACAGCAACTTTTTAGTCTAAACTCATAGCTTAGAGCACTAGCTGGCTGCAGACAGTGAAAAGAGAAGCAAATAACTTAAATGGATTGAATAGGCCTCTGTCTAGCCTGTGTGTTGTGGCTGTGTATACTAGGCCTATTCAGCCTTGGGCACTTGTATAAAAACTATCAAGCTGATACTCCATCACCAAATATTGCCTTGATACACACTTCCTATCAGCAACAACACTAAAATATAATAATAATATGTATAATAATTAATAATTATATAAAACTCATACTGGTAATGGGCAATTCCAAGGTAACAGAATGATGCGAAGACTCAGCTTTTTACCTTAAAAAAAAACATTGATCGCAAAGTTAAACAAACCATACAACTCTATACACAAGGACTACTTTCAACAATTTCCACATTAAAAATTGGACAAAAACACATTTTAGGTTACTTAAAGAACAGTGCAGTTTTTGTCACCAAGTTTTCCAAAAACTCTTAAACGTCTACTCTGAATTAAGATTGAAACATGTCAGCAGAAAGAATGGGGTGTCAGCTATGATATGACACCTTGAGTTTGAAAAAATCTATTTGGGTTATTTAACTACAGTAAGTGAAGTAGATTAACACATGATAACTGAATTACATCATGGGTCCCTGATGTGTACTATACAGAAATGCATAACTATGGATATGTGATGTATTCATTGTGATGTATCCTGAATAGGTACAAAGGTTGAAAAATGCAATATTCTCCCTTGCATGTTTGGGTATTATTCTACACATTGGCTATTAGTCTAATTCTAAAATTAAACATAAAATGTTGATATTAGTTGGCAAAGGTCTTAATGTCAACATTATTGGGTTTTGATGCATTTATAATACCCTTTAAGACTTTCTGGTAGCTGTTTTCTAAGACCCCTTTTCCATCAGTTTGACCAGAAATCAAAAAGTATTTGCTTATTCAAAATGTATAGGATGGAAAATGTTTGAAAAATGTATATATGCCTTAATTTCTCAAAAATATAGACCCTTTGCTTTCATTTGACACCAAATGTATGTGCTCCTATGAACTTCAAAATGTTGGTGCTCATGGATCCTTTTACATGGAAATGGCCTACTGTAACTGTAGTGTGCACTGTAGACTAAACCATGTAGGTTATTGTCCTTACAGCAATAGTACAGACTTTATCTGGTACAGAGTGAGAGCCTAACTCCATTCCTGAGGGAAGCCTTGGGTTGAAGTTTAAACGATTTTTCTTAACGTTTAAATTGCCATTTTGAGACGTCGCACACTCGACGTCCCAACTGCCACTTATCAATATTTCTAAATCCATTCGACAGCATTGTTTCCCGCAACCTGTTTTGTGCATGACTCACTCGCTATGAAACACAGGCACTGGGGCAGACACAGACTCGCGGTGAGAAAGTTGTAAAGCATATCCGTCACCAGTGATTTCATCAGCTGATTTAGCTTGTGGCCTGTCTGCTGCTAGGTAGCTTCACTGACAAACAAAGGGATGGAATTTTAGCTAGCTAGCCAATGATGTTGGGCACTGCACTGATAAACAGCGTGCAACTTGTCACTTATTTACGATAGTTTGACAGCTTGCTGATTAAGTTGTAGACATGTTCCCAGCAGTCAGTCTGTACTTCAGCATGTTTCCAAAGCACCAATCGCTACGTTGTAACATTGGGCCGGCTAAAAGTACAGCGCAGCAGTATTGACTCAGGGCAGAGCAAACTGTTCGCTGCTGTCGCTTGCCTCTGCCATTTTTCCAATTTAACGACGATTACGTGCGGAGTGCAATATCCATGGTAAATAATTTGAAAGATGCATGTCTCCTACTAACGTTACAGCATTGTTGCGTTAGGTATTCGCCTGTTAGTGGTAATTTTGTGATAACCACTGTGATTTTTATTTTGTGGAAGAGAAACAAAACGTTTTCGGTTATGGATTTTTTCTTAACGTTATCGTCGCAATTTCGTTTAAACGTGAACGTTTACACCCCTACACATCTTCAAATCAGAAAAAAAAGTGTTCTATGTGCTAATAGCACAATGAGTGAAAAACACAAAACAATGCATGCCTTTTACAACTCAAACCTCCAACCTCCATTATTGCCCTTCTATCTACGGCCCTTATCCTGCACGACAAAGCCAGTTTGGCGGAGTTATGTATGTGTGTGAATGGACGACAGACACTAGAGTCAGACACAGCACCTGGAGAAGAGGATGGGTAGCCTACACCACAGACGGTGTAAGGTGACACTCCTCATCACACTAAACTGAGACTTTAGTCTGATCACTGGGGCATGACTAATTCAGCTCACATTACACTAATTACAAAGGTGATAGGGTCTGGAACCCTACATATAGTATTATACCATCCAGAAACATGATATATTTGTGCAGTCCCCATTCCGTCATCACTGGCACCCACCGCACACTGTGGTGGTTAGCCTACAATCTGCTGCTGCTATGGGTGGAGTAAATGATTACGTCCCAAACAGCAACCTATTCCCTATATAGTGCACTACTTTTGACCAGGTCTCCGGTCAAAAGTAGTGCACTATAAAGGATGCAACCAATGCCTGATGAAAGGGTTACAATAACCCTGGCTTGTCCCATGTGTGGGATGTTGTTTAAGGAAAATGTCTCCCAGTTTCACCATAATCAACACACAGCGGGCAGTAGTCAAATAAGAAACCAGTGAGATAGCATTTTACAGCCTCAAAAACCTTGTGTTTTATAGTGTACGTGCAGCGCCAGTAAATCCAAAGGCCTTCATACAGGGTATGGCGCCATACCGTAGCTCAATACCAAAATGTAAACGTAGGCTACAAAAAAGTAGACTAAAATCATTCCAAGCACGATTAAAATGCAACCGCTGTTAAACGTTTTGGAGCGGCTGGCTTTAGGATCACGCGGAGCATCGCCTGGAGAGAAGCCTGCGCGCCTTTCTTTCATTTTAAGAAAGCAGAGACTGTGCCAGATGGCTGACCAGCAAAGCAAACTGTTTAGGCACTGCGCCGATTGCTTGGAATTTGATGTGGCATTTGAACTCGGCCCTGTAAGCCTCACGACCAGATGTTTTACGCACCGGTTACTTTAACATTGATGTCAGCATAGGCGGCGCATCCAATAGGCTAGTGGCTTCACCTAAAGTAAATTGAATTAAATGTGCCAAAATTTGCTATATAATTACTCGTGCCTATACAGAAATAAATACAATCATTCAAAATACTACACCAGAGAGCATGATTTGGCCACAGAGGATCATTAGTCTTTTAAAAATTAGGTGTGGATTGTTTTAAGCGCGCAATTTGGGCAGCGCGCGCCGCAAATAGCCTACCAAATAGCTGATTGTTGAGTTGCAGTTAAATAGGCCTAGCTCAATATTTTAAAAGACAATCGTAGGAAAAACATAGTTTAGAAAGCAAATGGCTGTTGCTGAAAAGAGAAGACAAAGAAAATACTAATCTGTCTCTAGTTATCGTAATTCTCAACTCCCAATTGAGCGCTCTGTAGCCCATCTTACTGGCACCAGTGGAGAGCATTAGCATATCCCAAATATCAGATTTGATTGCTGCTGGACATGTAGACCTTCATTGCAAAACAGTGTGTTATAATTATTTGTTGACATGTGAATATATTTAGCATAGTTTTATCTAAAAAGGTTAACTTTAAATGTTTCACTATTTTTTATTTTTCAGAAATTCACTGAGAATGGTCCTCCCCTTCCTCCTCGGAGGAGCCTCCACTGGGTCTTTCCAATATTGTCTTCAAAATGTTAACAAAACAAAAAAAAGTTGAAACCAGCAGTGCAGGAGCTGGATGGTAAATTGAGCATTTCCTGAATGGACTTTGAAGTTGTAATTCCCTCAACTTTTACTAGCAGGATGTCAACACAGGTACAACACGTCTGTCGCAAAGAGCAGCAGTATCACTGTGACATTACTCATACCAATTCACGCTCATAAAACCAGGTAAGGAAATGACCAAAGACCATAGTCCCTCGAAAAACAATGACATCATTTTCGTGGGTGACCTCCCTCCCCAGACAGTGGGATCAATGGAATATTGTCAACTTGGCACCTCTAGTTCTTTCCATAATCAGTTATCTGTCTGGTCTAGTTGTCAGACCGAGAACAACGTTGCTTATATTGCACACACTGAACTCTTATGTAATCATTAACAGAAATATATAATTTTCAGGACAGTAGGCTACACATGTGAATAGAGCATAGGCATTCGTTATTGCCATCCATAACGAGAGCACGCACACCGCTGTGTCCATATATGAAAACGGTTTCTATTTTCAGCACTGTGTACCAGCACTGTGTACTGTAGGCTAGATGCAGGCCCAGGCCCATACTTAATTTACTTGCTTTCACTTGAATCTGTTGCCACATGCAATGCATTTGCCCTGTGAGAAGGCAATGAATACAAAAACCGGTACACCTCGGTCAGGGGACAAGTAAGGGTTCCATTAATCCTCATGCAGTCGCGTTGATGATGCATGATTGACAGGATTCTATTGGAATGGAACCATTCGTTGGAACGGTTATAAAACAGCCGTCTGGCATCGCCTATAGTGCATGCTATGCATCTGGGAAACGACTGAACTGAAGAGTGGTGTAATGAACCTTCAGTGATTCCCACATTGTTGTCCTGGAGCGTCTGTCAAATGTTGAATTGTCCAGCTATATGTTTATATCATTCGAAACCCGTAGTGTTTTCTGAAAGGGAGCATTGCTTTCAGCGACAATAGCAACACAATTCCACATTCCAGGATGCTGTGTGAAACCGTAAGGTTTCCCCAAGGAATTATCCATTTGATGGCAATCGCTTTCTGTGTTTTGACAGCCTCAATTGGCATCAATGTAGCCTGCTAACGTTAGCCACCTAGCGAAAAGAACCCTGTGTACAACTACCACTATTTCCAAAGCTTTCAACAATTACATTGGATTCAGTTTGTGGAGGAAAAAGACAGTCGCGGACGTTACCTACCTCGTACGCGTCTCAACCTGTGCAGTCCGACACTTATTTATTGTTTATAAAAAATTGTACGTTTCCGCGATAGACTGCCGGGTGCAGATCCAACCTCCGAGCTCTCCCAGAGCTCCCCTTCCTGCAGCAGCACCCTCCGACTCCCTCACAAGTCCTGGGGTGTATTCATTACGGAAACCATTTACCGTTTAAGAAGCAAACAGAGCAAAACGAGAGTTTCTATTGGACAAATTGAAGTAGGTCCCGCCCCGTTTCGTTCGCTTCCGTTTAAGAAACATTTTGCAACAGAATAGGCGGAATGAATACACCCCAGGGAATTGCTCGTGTAGTAGTAGCATCCATTAACCATTGTGAGCGCTTGACACTACGTGAGTGTCAGTTGTACACATTTAACATTCTTCACCGAGTATACCAAACATTAGGAGCACCTTCCTAATATTGAGTTGCACCCCCCCTTTTGCCCTCAGACCAGCCTCAATTCGTCGGTGCATGGACTCTACAAGGTGTCGAAAGCGTTCTACAGAGATGCTGGCCCATGTTAACTCCGATGCTTCCGACAGTTGTGTCAAGTTGGCTGGATGTCCTTTGGGAATGAACCATTCTTGATACACACGGGAACCTGTTGAGCGTGAAAAACCCAGCAGCCTTACAGTTCTTGACACAAACCGGTATGCCTGGCACCTAGCAACATACCCTGTTCAAAGGCACTTAAATATTTTGTCTTGCCCGTTCACCCTCTGAATGGCACAATCCATGTCTCAAGGCTTAAAAATCTCATCCTCTTCATCTATACTGATTTAAATAGATTTAAAAAGTGACATCAATAAGGGATCATAGCTTTCACCTGGTCAGTCTATGTCATGGAAATAGCAGGTGTTCATAAGGTTTTGTATACTCTGTGTATGTATCCATTCTCTTTTTAAACTGTCTATGCATCTACTGTATGTGGTTCAATAGCCATACTTATTTCCAAGCAATTATGCTGGGGTGCTAAGAAAAAGGAAGACAGACAGCATTGCAGACCAAGTTTCCACACAACACCACAACTTGGGCATCATACATTTTTGAGTGACCTTGTAACATTAAACGGGTGAAGTTTTCCCCCCTAAAGAAGTCATCCAATACCAGATTGAAAGCTAATAGCTACAGATTGAAAGCTGATAGCTACATATCATTAGAGAATCACCTGAAAGGCCAGGGCTACATCTGCTTCATGTTTCTGTACACACAGACAATGGGACAAAATGGTGCACCATGCATACTCATATCACATTTTTGTCATTTAGCAGACGTTCTTATCCAGAGCGACTTACAGTTAGTGAGTAAATACATTTTTCATACTGGCCCCCCGTGTGAATCGAACCCACAACCCTGGCGTTGCAAGCGCCATGCTCTACCAACTGAGCTACACGGGGTATCACCTCACCGGTGCGTCCCAATGTCTCCTGAATTGTGCACCTGTTTTCTACTTCCCATAATTCTAAAAGCATTGGATTGGTGGAGGCATTGGCTAGTGGTAGTTTCCGCCATGTTTCTTATTCCACAAATGTTCTTTAAAGGTACAGGGAAGTGAACAAGGGAGGAAGGAGATATAATTGGGACATAACATGTGGAGGGGAAAGCACAAATATATTACACTCCACACCTGGTGAGGTGAGCTAGTTCATTGGTCACCTTGCATCATGTACATAATAAATGCAATTTCAGGTTGTGCTGGAGGAAATGTGTTTTTGTTTGTCTATTCACCATCCCACTAGGGCCAGCCCTCATGAAAAACAAGGCTAGCTGTGCAAACACCATTATAAGCCTATACACCACGGAAACTATGGTGACTGGTTGAGTGGTAGAATAGGTCTGGATGCACTTGACATTTCAGGGGGACAATTGATACTGTCCGTCACATTTCAGAGGACAGTGCGAGGATGCATTGATCCTACTTAAGCTTCTAAAATATTTATACAACATTGTCTGTGACCATAACCGCAGTAAAGACTTAAATGGCAGGTAAGGCAGCTCCAGGTTATTCAGTCCTGGCTTGCGTCCCAAATATAGTGCACTACTTTTGACCAGAGTAGTATGGGCCCTAGTCAAATGTAGTGCATTATATTAGGTGCTCTGGTCAAAAGTGGTGAACTATAAAGGGAAAAGGGTAGGGAATAAGGTGCCATTTGGAAGGTAACCTTGGTTTCTAAGGACCTGTTGGGAGGGAGCGTGGGAATGAATGCAAAGCTTCTATGAACTCAAAATGCTACACACAAGGAGAGGAAAGCCTCCCTCTGCTATTTTAACATACTTGTTCTTCACATACAGTATATTTAAGATCAATGTGATAACTGAAAAAAGTAGATACAATTATTTTTAAAGACAATAATTAAAGCCTATGAATATGCGGGTAACTGCCAAAATAAAGGAAACACTTGAGTGAACGAGGGATACAAAGTATATTGAAAGCAAGTGCTTCCACAGTTCATTATGCAATTAAAACATGCTTAGGGTCATGTATAAAAATGGCAAGTTGCCCATTAATTTTGGCTACCATGGCTAGAAGAGCTCTCATTGACTTTGAAAGAGGGGTCTCAAAGGAGCATAGGGGGTTTAAAGGGTGTGTGTCAGTTATCAGGGCCCAGTTTTTCAAAACTTATCTAGATTTCACCTTTTGGATAGGATTAAATACATAGAAATATAATAAATAAAATGGACAAACCATTGACTTGAATGGGGACTCGTTCTATTCATCGAATACTATCCGATAGCCAAAATCCAGATCGGTACCTTTCAAAAACTGGGCTCAGATCTCAACCAAATTGAACACTTATGGGAGATTCTGGAGTGGCCCCTGAGACAGCGGTTTCCACCACCACCACCATCAACAAAACACAAAATTATGGAATTTCTCTTGGAAGAATGGTGTCGCATCCCTCAGTTCCAGACACTTGTAGAATCTATGCCATGTCGCATTGAAGCCATTCTGGCAGCTCATGGTGGCCCATGCCCTATTAAGACACTATGTTGGTGTTTCCTTTATTTTGGCAGTTACCTGTACAGTAAGCTTTCTTTGAGCTAGGGAAATATAAAATAAAATATTTGGAGCATAGGAAGATCAACCCTGCAGTAGTCCATTTTGCGAACACCTACTACCTGTATATCGCTGTATTAATGACAAGGCCCAATCATCCCTAGATAATGATAGATAACAGCAGTCATGTGTTCAAACAATAGAGGACAGGCAGCTCTAGAAGACCCACTTCATCCCATCGACCCCAAGCGACCAGATGATGAAACCAGCCACAAATGCACTTGAATGCATTGAATATGGGATGACATCATGGAATTCCATGAATTATATTACAGTAACAGTGTCCCTAATCTTTCACTAGAGAAAGGTGCACCCAACTCAGAATGTTTTACGCAGAGGAAAACTGAGGGAAGAACACTGACAAACAGTATGTTATAAAAACTAAGGCAAATTATGTGCTCTTGCTTCTCTGTGTTTAATGCTCAAGATCCATCCACTCACATAAAGAGACTTAAAGGTTCAATGCAGCCGTTTTTATCTCAATATCAAATCTGGGTAACAATTAAGTACCTTACTGTGATTGTTTTAAATTCAAATTGTCAAAAAGAAACAAAAATAGCTTATTAGCAAAGAGCAATTTCTCAAGCAAGAATTTAGCTAGGACTGTCTGGGAGTGGTCTGAGTTGGGGAGGGAAAAACAGAAAACTAGCTGTGACGTCTCCATCCCACCAAAACAGGCTTATTATCATAGTTTTCACAATTTCACAGTATTATTCCAACCTCCTAGTGTGGAAATATACATAAAACACAGGGAAATCATGTTTCTGACTGCACTGGGCCTTTAACAAGCACTGGCTAAGAAATTCGTGAGAGGGACTGGGATTTAGAAAATGATACTTTTTTCCAGACCGGTATGGCTATAAATGGCTAATAACACAACTCAGTCAGATGCATAAAATATATGATGCAAGAGCAGAACAGTATATTCTGCACCTGAAAAAAGAACACCTATGAAGAAAACAGATATGGATGATGATCTTCCATGTGTAGCGCGGCATCAAAAACAGAATCTCAAAGGCAGCAAAAACGTCCAGCATATGTACATGTTTTATTCAATAGAAATGTAAAATGTTTTCTGTTTTGTTGTAAATGGAAGGAATAGGACAGTTACGAAATAATGGAAGGAAGGGGGGGGGGGGTAATCCAGCAGCATACAATCAGGCCGGGGCAGGCGGGCAGATGGACCGACCTCCAGGCTTGGCCAGGCAGCGAGAGCCCCACCCGATAGATAGGACTACCATGTCAAAGTAAAAGAGAGTAGGTAGGTAGCAGTTTTGGACCAGACAGTGCACCTCAGGGGCTGACGGGCAGGTTCTGAATCTCTATCTCTACACCTTCATCTGTATCCTCTCCTCCCACCTCCTGTTCTCCAGGAGAGCCTTTGGCTGAGCCCTGGCCTGCCTCCTTCTTCTGTTGGGATTGGATCTTTCGAATGAGCTCCTTGATCTCCTCGCGTTTCGTCTTCATCCGTTGCTGCAGGAACCATTCCGCCAGGTTCACAGGGAGATGAAAGCTGGCAATCGGATTCTGAGTGGAGGGCGGAAAAACGTCATTATTATGGATTCACTCCTAAGCAATGGCCTATCTATTTTTGGAGTGTTGTAAGGTAGAAAATGAGCTTCAAAATCAATAGTCTATAACGCCCTGGTTTGGTGCGATTGCTTTATTGATTAACAACAGTAGCTGGTATTCGTATTTGGGATTCACTTCTGGTTAGCAGTCTGCTATCAGTAGTTGTTACAGTAAATCAATTCAGTAAACATTGGCAATCTAAAAATACAACCAATAGAAAATTTAAATGGACCTCCTCCCATTACATGGCCCCAGGTATCTGTTATAGTATACACTGCACTGGTTGTACTTCTGGCCTTGCGCATCCTAAATCACACCCTATTCCCTATATAGTGCACTACTTTTGAACAGAGCCGCGTCGCCTTCAGCCTATGCTCTCACCTCGAAGAAGCTCTCCACATACTGCAGGATGTAGACTCCACAGTCGCTGAAGTTATCTTGCTGAGGCACACGCGGGTTGGAGCCTTTCATCTGGTCCTTCCCAAAACTCCTCTGACTTCCTTTCCTCACCTCCCACTCCACCTCCAGGTACCTGCAGTTACACACATGCAAATCACACACAAAAAAAACAAAATATAAATGGCTTGGGAAGGTTTGCTTTGGCGCGCCAATGCATGTAACACTCAGATAAAGTACAAATAAATATACAGTACAGTATGAAAATATTGACTTACTCTCGTAATGTTTTAACTACTGACGATCTGGCAGGGCCACGTAACGAGTCCATGATGAGAATGCAAGGCCTGAGAAAACAAGCAAATCACTCAGCAAATACCTAAAACATTGTGATTCTGAGGTAAATCTGAATGGACAATCACCTCAAATCACACTAGCCACAAAGGTGTCAGGAGAGCAATATCGCCATCTACTGGCACAAGTAGAACTTCCTCTCCTACTCACTGTTTACAGATGGTGGGTTTGGAGGTACACTCCGAGCTCTCAGGGGTAACCGGGTCCTCAGCAAGTACACCATCCTCACTGCACTCATCCTAAACAAAAGGAACAACAAAGTGACAAATAACATTAATTTAACTTCCTGGGAAATGTCTCCAAACAGAGTAGCACATTCCACCGTTACCTGGCAGGAGCTTTGATCATCAGAAAAGGTATGGGTGTCATCACTATTGCCTCCAGCTGATCCATAACACACGCTGATTCTGTGCAAGCCATCTGCAAAACATGATTAAAAGGCCAATGATATCACAGACTCATCTTCCATCAGTTTCCACACAGCTTCCAAGAAATCGCAATCAAAGATTATTTGCCATATGCACAGGATACAACTTAGTGTACAAAGTGCAATGAAATGCCACTTGCAAGTTGTGACGTCTGCCTGTGGCTTACCTGTGTACTGTGGCTGGGCGTTGACCTGTCCATTCACCCTGGCTCCAAAGGTCTTGGGAGGCTCTTGGCCCCCATTGGGACAGGTTGACATCCCCTTTGGCTGCTCGCTGTGGGAGTGTCCCCCAGAGGAGGCCTCGGTGGCACTGAGGGACAGCTTCTCTGAGGGGGCCACGGGTTCCTCTCTGTGTGGGGACAGAGGCTCACAGTGGTCTGGCTCTGGAGACAGGGGCCGGCAGTGGTCAGGTGGGCTGTCCTGGGGAGCTGCCTGTGTTGGCCCTGGTGCTGGCTCCGGGGCCTGGTAGAGTGGGTTGGGCACCAACTGTGGGCCCTGAAGGCCTGGGAAGCAGATCACAGCCAAGTACCAGTGGGCTCTGAAACACATACAGCAATGGGTTTGGTTAAGAGAGACAGTTAGGTCTACCATCTTTGTCTATTATTTTGTATCAGTCTGTTCACCTTTACCATTGCACTTGAGACAAGAAAGCGTTAAATTAATTTCCATGTAGACATTCACATCCCAAATGGCAGGTAGCCTAGAGGTTAATAACCGAAAAATCTGCCGTTCTGCCCTTGAGCAAGGCAGTTAACCCCCACAACAACTGCTCCCTGGTCACCGATGACGTGGACGTCGATTAAGGCAGCCCCCCGCACCTCTCTGATCCGTTTCGGTTGAATGCATTCAGTTGTGCAACTGACTAGGTATCCCCTTTCCCTTCCCTATATAGTCAGGCTCTGGTCAAATATAGTGCACTACATAGGGAATAGGGTGTAATTTGGGATGCAGCCAGGGGTATTTAGCAGCACTCACGACTCGTTAATGGGAACAAAGATGAAGTCCTTCTGGAACAGGTCTACGTGTCGGCTCCACGTCTTCACCCTGTTGTGCTTCCTCTTCTGGATCCTGACAACCAGCACACAAGAGACATGGTTTTAGCTGCATTACTGAATTCTGTCTGAAATGTGTTGCCCTTGCCTGGTCCCACATCAGTTTGTGCTGTCTTGACAATTCAAACAATGTTAGGTGTGATAATGATCAAATGAGTTGACAAAACAGGCCAAATAGATCTGGGGGCTGTTGGGCCTCTCCGGGCAGAGGAGACTCACGTTAGGTTAGTCGTGTCTGGGACGTTTCTCCTCTCTCTTTGGTTGAGCCTCTTGTAAAAGAAGGAGCTGAACACGTGACTCCTTTGTGCGTCTTCTTTTTTCAACTTCTCCAAAACTAAATATCTAAGGGAAGATGCACACATAGAAAGACAGTTAATCCACTATCCTCGTAAGGTCGGCAAAATTCCCAGTATACTACAAAAGCAACCATTTTGTGTTTCTACAATATCAAACCTAGAATGTGACTTGAAAAACAATGGAAAATATACAATGGAAAGCAAATGCCACCAACTTTAAGTAAAAGTCTATGATGACGTCGTTTAGGAATTCTCCATCGTTAAGGCAGTGGAGGTCTTCGTTAGTGACCGATATGCCCCCTTTGGCTGGAGGAGGGGGGTACACCATCAACCTACAACACAACCATCCAATGATTATCATTAGGAACAAAAACTTTAGAATGATACTTAAGAGGACAGGGTTGTATTCATTAGGGCACACCGAAACGGTTTCTTATTGGACAAGTTCAGATAGCCCCTTCCTGTTTCAGTCCATTTTCTTCCGTTTGGTGCCTAATGAACATGACCCAGGAGTAGGAGATAGATAACCCTCATACTTTACGATTGGTCCAGTGAAGGTGGGTTGGTGCTCGGCCATGTCATCGTCTTCATCATCGAAGAACGTGCTGGTCTGCTGCCGTGTGGCCATGCGAGTCTGCACTGTTGGTGCCGGTGTGTTGTTGGCTTTACTGCCATTATGAATTACCTACAAGAAAGTGATGAAACCAAAATATCTTGGTCAAAGGTTTGTTTAAAAGAGACAGTTTGTTGAAAACTTGCAGAAGAAAGGCAACACCAGCAACACATCTTTTGTTAGCTAGTCTCAAAAGGCTCCAAGATGCTAATCTTCCATGTAGAGAAAGCCCACCTTTTCTTTTGTTGCTTTGTTGTAGTTGACCAATCTGATGTTAGCCTCATCAAACGGCAGTTTGGTGGGGAACTCGTTGAGGTTGTTGGCTCGGCCGATCTCCTGTAGAATCTCCTCTAGAATCATCTGCTCGTGCATCGACAGCCCGTTCTCAAAGATCAGCACAATGTACTTTTCGTCAGAGTCTGAGGTGAGTAGGGAGAGCAATAAGATTTGACATTTTGTTGACCGTGAGGTCACAGACTTGCTTTATCTAGCAAAAAATTATATGTCATAGAAAGGCTTCTCCAAACACAGTCAACGTTGACAAGTTTTGTAAACAACAAACATATTCTGGCAAGGGTGCTTCACTTTTCGATTGCCATCTGTATGTAAAATGTCTGCAGTCCTCACCGTTGCCAGCACAGTCGTACCACAGGCCTCCCTTGTCGCGGGTCATCTTGAGCTGGGTGCGGAGCCGCAGACATTCCTCGGGGGTGGTCTGGAAGAAGAGTACAGGCAGCTTCCTCACGCTGCACCACTCACAGCTGATCAGCCCCGACGCATGCAGACGCACCTTCTCCAGAGTATCGACCTCAGGACCTGGGATACAAAGCACTATAACATACTGTTAGGTTTGCAAAATTCCAGTAACGTTTCCACAATTCCCAGGTTGTCCAGAAATCCCGGTTGGATGATTCCCTGAAACATGAGGGAATAAGCAGGAAATTGAGAATCCTCCACCCACGATTTCTAGAAAACTTGGGAATTTGGGGAAATGTATTGGCATTTTGCCACCCTTCATACTGTACTAGAGTGTGTGTATAATGCAGACAATATTTTTTCATTGGAGAGCAGAGGAAAAAATGCTTAAGACACTTGATGTTCTTATGTCGCTCACCTTCAGTTTCAAGTTGAATGTAATCGACCGTAAACTGAAAGACAAAGATGGTTGAATGATACAGTTGTCAGTATGACAATTAGTATAAATAATTGCAGCTTTGACCATATTGCTATAGGCTATTGTTTTTGGAAATATTTTAGATAAGCCAGACTGAGTGTCTGTACAGAGAGAGAACAGAGTATAGGAGCAGAGTACTTACAATGACAGGTTTGGTCACCATCCTGCGAAGAGTCCCTACTCTCACGCTCCTACAGTCCAGGATGATGCTGTCTAACTTGTAGGGAGAGCTCTTCTGTTTTTTCCTGGGTGTAGAGTCGTCAGGTATTTGGTTTCCAAACTGAAAACACACGGTCAGCCTTGAAATCTGCTGCTTCATATCATTAATTCCTCTAAATCAGTACTTGCCTTGCCAACAACACTGGATTCTTCCTCAACTGGTCATTTAGATTCAGCTGCCTAATTAGTTTGAAAGATAAATGTCAGGAGTGGTATGTTTCTCAAAGGAAAACTATCCTGAACAAGCAAAAAAGTAAATTAGGAGACTTAAAATTGTTAGTCCCACTCCCAATGGCTGCCAAAAACAACTATCTTGGTGAATAAAGAAATACCCAGTAACATAATTTGCTGCCAAGCAAAACAACCCACAAAGTTACCTTGAGAGAGCAGATCAGGAACATTGAGTTCTCAAGGACATTTTGACAGGAGTCAATATATCCAGACTGAAATGTGCCAAAACAGCTCACTATAAGACTGGCTCACTATAGCCAGGTCTGTGTACAAAATGTGGCTTACATTTGTGAGGAGAACTGCAGAAAAATTAACAACATTTCATTACGTATCCACACAAGTGCCATCCTATACACTGACGCCGCTTGCAGCACATATACTGTGCATTCGGAAAGTATTCAGACCCCTTAACTCTTTCCACATTTTGCTACGTTACAGCCTTATTCTAAAATTGATTAAATCATTTTCTCTCCTCATCAATCTACACACAATACCCCATAATGACAAAGCAAAAACAGGTTTTTAGATTTTTTAGCAAAAAAGTATTCACACCATTTACTCAGTACCTTGTTGAAGCACCTTTGGCAGCGATTACAGCCTCGAGTCTTCTTGGGCATGAAGTTACAAGCTTGGCACACCTGTATTTGGGGAGTTTCTCCCATTCTTCTCTGCAGATCCTCTCAAGCTCTGTCAGGTTGGATGGGGAGCGTCGCTGCACAGCTATTTTCAGGTCTCTCCAGAGATGTTCGATCGGGTCCCGATGTCACTCCTGCATTGTCTTGGCTGTGTGCTTAGGGTCATTGTCCTGTTGGAAGGTGAACCTTCGCCCAAATCTGAAGTCCAGAGCGCTCTGGAGCAGGTTTTCATCAAGGATCTCTGTACTTTGCTCTGTTCATCTTTCCCTCGATCCTAACTAGTCTCCCAGGCCCTGCCGCTGAAAAACATCCCCACAGCATGATGCTGCCACCACCATGCTTCACAGTAGGGATGGTGCCAGGTTTCCTCCAGACATGACGCTTGACATTCAGGCCAAAGAGTTCAATCTTGGTTTCAACCAGACCAGATAATCTTGTTTCTCATGTTCAGAGTCCTTTAGGTGCCTTTTGGCAAACTCCAAGCGGGCGGTCATGTGCCTTTTACTAAGGAGTGGCTTCCGTCCGGCCAGTCTACCATAATTGCCTGATTGACAGAGAGCTGCAGAGATGGTTGTCCTTCTGGGAGGTTATCCCATCTCCACAGTGGAACTCTGGAGCTCTGTCAGAGTGACCATCGGGTTCTTGGTCACCTCCCTGACTAAGGCCCTTCTCCCCCGATTGCTCAGTTTGGCCAGGAGGCCAGCTCTAGGAAGAGTCTTGGTGGTTCCAAACTTCTTCCATTTAAGAATGATAGAGGCCACTGTGTTATTGAGGACCATCAATGCATGGTTTCTGCTCTGACATGCACTGTCAACTGTGGGACCTTATATAGACAGGTGTGTGTCCAATCAATTTAATTTACCACAGGTCGACTCCAATCAAGTTGTAGAAACATCAAGGATGATCAATTGAAACAGGATGCACCTGACCTCAAATTCGAGTCTCATAGCAAAGGGTCTTATGTAAATACGTAATTTTCTAAAGTTATTTTTTAAACATTTTGCTAAAATTTATAAAAGCCTGTTTTTGCTATCATTCTGGGGTATTGTGTGTAGATTGATGAGGAAAATGTTTTATCTGTAACGTAACAAAATGTGGAAAAAGTCAAGGGGTCTGAATACTTTCCAAATGCACTGTACACCGAGTATACCAAACATTAGGAACACCTTCCTAATATTGAGTTGCAACCCCCCTCTCCGCCCTAAGAACAGCCTTAATTCGTCGGGGCATGGACTCTTCAAGGTGTCGAAAACTTTCCACAGGGATGCTGACACATGTTGACTCCAATGATTCCCACAGTTGTGTCAAGTTGGCTGGATGACCTTTCTTTGGGTGGTGGACCATTCTTGATACACACCGGAAACTGTTGAGCGTGAAAAACCCAGCAGGTTGCAGTTCTTGAAACAAACCGGTGTGCCTGGCACCTACTACCATACCCGTTCAAACGCACTTAAATATTTTGTCTTGCCCATTTACCCTCTGAATGGCACACATACACAATCCATGTCTCAAGGCTTAGAAATCCTTTTTCAACCTGTCTCCTCCCCTTCATCTACACTGATTGAAGTGGTTTTAACAAGTGACAACAAGGGATCATAGCTTTCACCTGGTTTCACCTGGTCAGTCTATGTCATGGAAAGAGCAGGTGTCCTTAATGTTTTGTACACTAAGTGTATTTAAAAGAAGCAGCACATACCTGATCTTTCACGCGGTTCCTTTTGGGTAGTGAAATTCTGCTGTCGACGTCGGAGAAGAAGTCGGAGGTGATCTCCTCCTGCTCCCCTCCTGCGCTACTCTTCACTGCCGCCTCTACCCTGCCTCCGGAGGGCGCTGGCGAGGAGTGGGCAGAGTCAGCGGGCAGCGGGGAGACGCTGTCCAGCCTGTTGACGCTACCAGTGCTGCCGTTGTCTGCTTCATCCTCCTCATCGTCACTGGACAGCACGACTAGAACGCACACATTAGACATCATTTCATGACTGAGAATGAGTCACTCACTCCACCATAGTTGAATGTATTATTTCAAGAAGAGGAGATTTATATTTTGAAAAGTGGCCTTTGTTTGCAAACAGATGTGACCTTGTGTGAGAGAGGTAAGATGTACAGACAGGTGCTAGTGGTTTTGAGGTGTGTGGTTTATTAGCAAGAACATTCTGTACTGCCAGTTGAAATGAATACTTTCTGCACTACCTCACACAATGTAAACCCTAAGACTAACCACTGTAGAGATGTGAGGAGTGAGTACTTAGCAGGCCGGGATGGGTCAGTGGACTTACTGGGGTCGTTGATCTTGTGTTGCTTGGCGGCCGCCGTCCTTCTGCCTTTGTTGGCGGCGACTTTCCCGGCGCAGCAGCTCCCCACCAGCCCCGCCACCACGGGTCTCCCGTTGTGTGGCAGTAGCAGGCCGGCCCGGGTGGTAATGCGTACCGGGATGGGCGGGTTCATCACAGTGTCCACGCGCAGCGGCGGCGCCCTCATGGACGAGGACGAACCGTAGAAGCTGTTCTTCCTCAGCTGTAGACTGTTTGCTCCTGGGGATGGGTGCTGGTGGGTATGGGGGTGGGGTCGGATGGGGGGTCTGGGCGTGGGGGACGAAGGCTGGGCTGCAGGGGGGTGGTGGAGGTGGGGGGCCTCCGACGCCAAGGGGTTCCCACAGTGTTCACACATGGTGCTGTTGTCACTGGATTTGCTACACTTCCCGCACACTAGGTTTGGATGGAGGGTCTGGGAAAAGAGAGACAATTTAATTTCAGCAGCAGGTACATTTCCATTAAAATATTTATATTTTCTTCAACACTATCTGTCAGGGGTATCATCATAAAACCAGTCTGCTCTTTTTGGTTGAAATGGCCAGCTGAAGTGGAAATGATAAACAACATGCTTCTTTCTAGTCAGTTATTTATTCATCTCTGGTTCTAGGCCCAACACTAAAGGTATGATTCAGACAGGAAGGAGCAGGCTGGATGGTTTGATAATTGACTAGCAAGGCCTGAGAGAAAGGCCCAGAGGGGAGTAGCTGGCACTCCAGTCCAGCAGGGTCAGAGTCCTCTCATATAGAAAAGGCTGCATGATAAACACTGAACAGTCAACTCTAGATGTCCCCAGAGACATGCACTTACTAAGCAGGCACAGGTCATTTTTGACCTTCAGGGCCTGGCGTATACATAAACGTCTCAGAATAGGAGTGCTGACCTAGGATCAGCCACCCCCCCCCCACCCCACCCAGTCCATATTAACAAAAACATTAAGATATAAAAGAAAAAATTATCCTAGATCAGCACTCCTACTACCGAGACACTATATTAATATGGGCCCAGATGACAAAGTAAGTGTATAGGCTACTGCTCTTACCTCCTCTGTCTGAACCTGCGAGGGAAAGCTACAACAGCCCTCCAGCGAGGGTCTCCGACTGTGCTGCTGGACACGCCGTTTGATGTTCAAGTTGTCGTTGGCTAAAAAGGAAACAAAAGACAACACGGAAAGGAAATATGACGTATCTGTCATATACCGTATGCAGTAACAACTGGTTGAGAACCAGCCTTATCTTCAACACAAACAAAAAATAGCCAGAGTGGAAAAATTGGCCCTGGGGAAAAGTTTCACACGGGTGCAGTGTTCCAAGGTCACCTTGCTGCACCACATGTGATCATCATCATGCCACAGTGTGCTTTATTGGCCTGTCTGTCTGTGTGTGTTGCTTTCCTCCCCATGCTCATTTGTGACAGCCAGGCACTCTCTCGCTCTCGCACTCCGTCCTCTCAGAGGAGCTTCGAGGGCGGATTAATCTGCGAGGCCTGCTGCAATCCCACTCTGACAGACACAGGCAGGAGGCTCAGGCCAGATCTGCTGCCCCGCAGACACCACAGCCTTCACTGCCAGAGACTGAGGCTGCACAGCCACATCCAGACACCTTCCACTATTCCCTCTACCACCAAGTCCCACATTACATCCTGATACTAGCATTTACCCCAGCCCCATATCACAACCCGAGAGCAGCATTACCCACGCCATCTTAGTAGTACACTGCGTCCACATATAAAATCATGCTGGGTGATTCGATGCCAGTATGGTTTGGATACCTCAGATTGTTCTGGCAATCCTCACATAGAAACTTGACTGCTTGACATGCTTTTCACATTTTTATCACAAAGATTTGTAGAGAAAATCATGATGTAAGCGGCCACTTTAGGCCCTGCTATTATATACAGTGGGGGAAAAAAGTATTTAGTCAGCCACCAATTGTGCAAGTTCTCCCACTTAAAAAGATGAGAGAGGCCTGTAATTTTCATCATAGGTACACGTCAACTATGACAGACAAATTGAGAGAAAAATTCCAGAAAATCACATGGTAGGATTTTTAATGAATTTATTTGCAAATTATGGTGGAAAATAAGTATTTGGTCACCTACAAACAAGCAAGATTTCTGGCTCTTACAGACCTGTAACTTCTTCTTTAAGAGGCCCCTCTGTCCTCCACTCGTTACCTGTATTAATGGCACCTGTTTGAACTTGTTATCAGTATAAAAGACACCTGTCCACAACCTCAAACAGTCACACTCCAAACTCCACTATGGCCAAGACCAAAGAGCTGTCAAAGGACACCAGAAACAAAATTGTAGACCTGCACCAGGCTGGGAAGACTGAATCTGCAATAGGTAAGCAGCTTGGTTTGAAGAAATCAACTGTGGGAGCAATTATTAGGAAATGGAAGACATACAAGACCACTGATAATCTCCCTCGATCTGGGGCTCCACGCAAGATCTCACCCCGTGGGGTCAAAATGATCACAAGAACGGTGAGCAAAAATCCCAGAACCACACGGGGGGACCTAGTGAATGACCTGCAGAGAGCTGGGACCAAAGTAACAAAGCCTACCATCAGTAAGACACTACGCCGCCAGGGACTCAAATCCTGCAGTGCCAGACGTGTACCCCTGCTTAAGCCAGTACATGTCCAGGCCCGTTTGAAGTTTGCTAGAGTGCATTTGGATGATCCAGAAGAGGATTGGGAGAATGTCATATGGTCAGATGAAACCAAAATAGAACTTTTTGGTAAAAACTCAACTCGTCGTGTTTGGAGGACAAAGAATGCTGAGTTGCATCCAAAGAACACCATACCTACTGTGAAGCATGGGGGTGGAAACATCATGCTTTGTGGCTGTTTTTCTGCCAAGGGACCAGGACGACTGATCCGTGTAAAGGAAAGAATGAATGGGGCCATGTATTGTGAGATTTTGAGTGAAAACCTCCTTCCATCAGCAAGGGCATTGAGGATGAAACGTGGCTGGGTCTTTCAGCATGACAACGATCCCTAACACACCGCCCGGGCAACGAAGGAGTGGCTTCGTAAGAAGCATTTCAAGGTCCTGGAGTGGCCTAACCAGTCTCCAGATCTCAACCCCATAGAACATCTTTGGAGGGAGTTGAAAGTCCGTGTTGCCCAGCGACAGCCCCAAAACATCACTGCTCTAGAGGAGATCTGCATGGAGGAATGGGCCAAAATACCAGCAACAGTGTGTGAAAACCGTGTGAAGACTTACAGAAAACGTTTGACCTGTGTCATTGCCAACAAAGGGTATATAACAAAGTATTGAGAAACTTTTGTTATTGACCAAATACTTATTTTCCACCATAATTTACAAATAAATTCATAAAAAATCCTACAATGTGATTTTCTGGATTTTTCTCTCACATTTTGTCTGTCATAGTTGACGTGTACCCATGATGAAAATTACAGGCCTCTCTCATCTTTTTAAGTGGGAGAACTTGCACGATTGGTGGCTGACTAAATACTTTTTCCCCCCACTGTATAAGGATATACAAGTACAGCAGGGTTTCCGTTAGTCAGTAATAGCTGGCTTTTGGCCGTTAAAAAAATAGAAAAGCTGATAAACTTGTCCAGGAAAGAACAACAACACCCCATTGCGAAATAATGATTTTTAGCCTATTCATTAATGGAAATGCCAGTTGATGTAAATAAATTTGATCGGTCATGCTTATCGGTCTATGGGATAATTTGCATAATTTTGTGGAATTACATGTGTGTGTGTGTGTATATTCGTTATGTATCTTATCATACACACAGCATACAGATACAGAGCCTTAAGCAGAAAATCTGTCAGACAGCGCTTTCATAAGCCCAATCATTGTGCAACAGTTGTAAATGCAATCATGTATTAAAAATAGTTTTTGGGCCACGATTAAATAGAGCTACTATTTTTTTTTCTCAACTGGTAATTGAAGCACGCTTCCCATTCGCCATTCAAATGTATAGGCAATGGAAGGCAGGCTTCATCAGCGCATCACACAACACTTTGCAATGAGCTGTAGGCAGTTCGCATTTTGAAAACATATACACTACCGGTTAACATTTTTAGAACACCTACTCATTCAAGGGTTTGTCTTTATTTTTTACTATTTTCTACATTGTAGAATAATAGTGAAGACATCCAAAACTATGAAATAACACATATGGAATCATGTAGTAACCAAAAAAGTGTTAAACAAATCAAAATATATTTTATATTTGAGATTCTTCAAAGTAGCCACCCTTTGCCTTGATAACAGCTTTGCACACTCTTGGCATTCTCTCAACCAGCTTCACCTGGAATGCTTTTTTGGGTTACTACATGATTGGGGTGGCAGGTAGCTTAGTGGTTAAGAGCGTTGTGGCAGTAACCGAAAGGTCGCTGGTTCTAATCCCTGAGCCGACTAGGTGAAAAATCTGTTGATGTGCCCTTGAGCAAGGCACTTAACCCTAATTGCTCCTGTAAGTCGCTCTGGATAAGAGCATCTGCTAAATTACTAAAATGTAAATTAGTAGGTGTTCTAAAAATGTCTGCAGCATTGAAGGTCCCAAGAACACAGTGGCCTCAATTATTCTTAAATGGAAGAAGTTTGGAACCACCAAGACTCTTCCTAGAGCTGACCGCCCGGCAAGACTGAGCAGTCGGGGAGAAGGGCCTTGGTAACGGAGGTGACCAATAACCCGATGGTCACTCTGACAGAGCTCTAGAGATGGGAGAACCTTCCAGTAGGACAACCATCTCTGCAGCACTCCACCAATTAGACCTTTATGGTAGACTTGGCAGACAGAAGCCACTCCTCAGTAAAATGCACGACAGCCCGCTTGGAGTTCGCCAAAAGTCACCTAAAGGACTCTTTGGCTTGAACGCCAAGCGTCACGTCTGGAGGAAACCTCGCACCATTCCTACGGTGAAGCATGGTGGTGGCAGCATCATGCTGTGGAGATGTTTTTCAGAGGCAGTGACTGGGAGACTAGTCAGGATCTAGGGAAAGATGAACGGAGCAAAGTACAGAGAGATCCTTGATGAAAACCTCAGACTGGGGCAAAGGTTCACCTTCCAACAGGACAACGACCCTAAGCACACAGCCAAGACAACGCAGGATTGGCTTCGGGACAAGCATCTGAATTGTCCTTGAGTGGCCCAGCCTGAGCCCGGACTTGAACACGATCTAACATCTCTGGAGAGACCTGAAAATAGCTGTGCTCCGACACTCTCCATCAAACCTGAGCTTGAGAGGGCCTGCAGAGAAGAATGGGAGAAACTCCCCAAATACAGGTGTGCCAAGCTTGTAGCGTAATACTCAAGAAGACTCGAAAGCTGTAATCGCTGCTAAAGGTGCTTCAACAAAGTACTGAGTAAAGGGTCTGAATACTTATGTAAATGTTATATTTCAGTTTTTAATTTAATACATTACGGCCTTAATTAATTAATTTCAATAGACTGATTTCCTTATATGAACTGTAACTCAGTAAAATCTTTGCAATTGTTGCATGTTGCATCTATTTTTGTTCAGTGTAGCTACTTAACTGTTTGAAACCTGAACATTTTACTACATGAGGCATGTTTTATCTTGCTTCAAAGTAGCCTAGGCAAAATCTGACCATATCCGTGGAAGCAATTATTTTATACAGACTTCCATATGCCATTGAAACCAGTAGCCTATTTCTCTCATGTTCTATTGTTTTTAAACTTTCTTCCATTGTCCGGTAGCCGAATGCACATTCGCGCGTAGCCTACTGCCTTGTATGCATTGCTGCGCTAATAAAGTTAAGAAATAATAGTTGATCAACATTTTAAGCTAAATGTTCTGATCTGTTGCAACAGATTCATTGCTTCAACTTTTAGCCTACTGGTTGTATGAATTTGGGATCCATCGTCCCACAGACTGTTTGGGGCTATTTCTTTCTCGACAAGCTGACCAATAGAATAGGTAAACTTTTCTACAATGGGGGATAGTAGATTGGCAAAGGCTCCTATGTGGCGCGTCCACAAGGCTAGGGGAAGCTAAGCTTTCCTTAAGTAAACTGAATTAAATTGACAAAATGATAGCCTAATTAGCCTACTCCTGTCTATACATAAATAAATACAATCATTCAAAATAGGCTACTAAAGCATGATTTGGCCACAGAGGATCATTAGCTTCAGCTAGCCTGAAAAAAATAATACGTTGTGGATTGTTTTAAATCGCATTACCTACAGTCGGAAGGAAAGGCAGCCCGCGCAATTTTGGCAGCGTGCACTGCAAATACCACATAGATGATTGTTGAGTTGCGACTGTCAGTGAAAAGTAAATGCCCAGCCAGGCATATCACAATATTTCTAAATTAAATCACGGGAAAACATAGTTTGGAAAGCAAATGGCTATTGCTGTAAAGAAAAGTCAATAAAAATACTAATCTGTCTTTTAGTTGAGCGAACAACAGTAGGCCTACAGCCTATCTTATTGACACCAGCGGAGCGCATCGGCCATATCCCTGGTTAGTGCACACTGCACATATTCACTCCATCATTGTTGGGTCAGTGCCACTATTAAAGTTTGTTTTTGGACAATAATTTCCTCCAGTTTTGATGGATGTCATATTCTATTTGTGTCTCCCCTTCTCATAGGCCTATTATATGGACTATACATTTTGTATTGATTGTCAGTGTTAGAGTAGGCTACCCTGTAATTTGCTATATTAAACAAGATTCTGCTAATGTCTCCAGTCATATAAAGTGTAGTAGAATTGCATTCCCATGCAAAGAAAGACGAGAAGTATCTGATATAGTATCTGACATAGCCTATAGCCCAGGCCTCCACACTATACACGCTCAGCCATGCATTGAACAGTCTTTTTTGCGAACAGTGATCGAGTTATATTATTAGCCTAAATTATGACTATCCAATCTACTAAAAATTACGAATAGTAGGCTATCTTACATAAGTCTGTAAATGCGATGATGCCTGGAATGATTTATTATAAAACTGCATTTTTATGGTGAAATTTGCTTCTCCAAACTTGAAATTCACATGCCGCATATGCATAGGCTAGTGATTTTGCTGTTCGTTACTTGTCTTGTTGACTGAGGAAAAGTAAATGTGAACAGTTATTCTAACATCTTCCAAGTGCACGGTAAGGACAAGTCATTGCATCCTCGATTTGCATGTTCTGTTAAGATTATTTACCATAATCTAAATGTGATTTCTGTCATTCGGTCGAACGGTGGGTGGACGCCCTAATCAGGTTACGCACCCAACGCATATGGGTCCGGTACATTTCTCAAATGTCCGGTAAATTGAAATGCTGCCAGTCAAATGTCCGACACCGGAAACCCTGAAGTACAGTGAATGTAAGGGCAGAGTGTCTTGTCTTACCTGGGCTCTCTGGACAGGTGAGAATGATGCTCTCTACTTCTACTGGTTGGATCTGCTGCTGCGTGGCGCTGTACTCTTTTCTGAGGGACAAATGCCACAGTTTGGTCAGAAGCACAGACATACAGTGCATTCGGAAAGTATTCAGACCCCTTCTCCACATTTTGTTAAATTACAGCCTTATTCTAAAATGGATTAAATAGATTTTTCCCCCTTCATCAATCTACATACAATACCCCATAATGACAAAGCAAAAACAGGTTTTTATAAATTTTTGCTAATATATTACAAATAAAAAACTGAAATATCACATTTACATAAGTATTTCAGACCCTTTACTCAGTACTTTGTTGAAGCACCTTTGGCAGCGATTACAGCCTTGAGTCTTCTTGGGTATGACGCTACAAGCTTGGCACACCTGTATTTGGGGAGTTTCTCCAATTCTTCTCTGCAGATTCTCTCAAGCTCTGTCAGGATGGATGGGTATCGTCGCTGCACAGCTATTTTCAGGTCTCCCCAGAGATGTTTGATTGGGTTCAAGTCCGTGCTCTGGCTGGGCCACTCAAGGACATTCAGAGACTTGTCCCGAAGCCACTCCTGCGTTGTCTTGGCTGTGTGCTTAGGATCGTTGTCCTGTTGGAAGGTGAACCATCGCCCCAATCTGAGGTCCTGAGCGTTCTGGGGCAGGTTTTCATCAACGATCTCTGTCCTTTGCTCCGTTCATCTTTCCCTCGATCCTGACTGGTCTCCCAGTCCCTGCCGCTGAAAAACATCCCCATAGCATGATGCTGCCACCACCATGCTTTACCGTAGGGATGGTGCTAGGTTTCCTCCAGACGTGACGTTTGGCATTCCGGCCAAAGAGTTCAATCTTGGTTTCATCAGACCAGAGAATCTTGTTTCTCATGGTCAGAGTCCTTTAGGTGCCTTTTGGCAAACTCCAAGCGGGCTGTCATGTGCCTTTTACTGAGGATTGGCTTCCGTCTGGCCACTCTACCATAAAGGCCTGATTGGTGGAGTGCTGCAGAGATGGTTGTCCTTCTGGAAGGTTCTCCCATCTCCACAGAGGAACTCAGGAGCTCTGTCAGAGTGACCTCCGGGTTCTTGGTCACCTCCTTGACCAAGGTCCTTCTCCCCCGATTGCTCAGTTTGGCCGGGCAGCCAGCTCTAGGAAGAATCTTGGTGGTTCTGAACTTCTTCCATTTAAGAATGCTGCAGAAATGTTTTGGTACCCTTCCACAGATCTCTTCCTCGACACAATCCTGTCTCGGAGCTCTACGGACAATTCCTTCGACCTCATGGCTTGGTTTTTGCTCTGACATGCACTGTCAACTGTGGGACCTTATATGCCAAGTGTGTGCAAAGCTGTCATCAAGGTAAAGGGTGGCTACTTTGAAGAATCTAAAATATATTTTGATTTCTTTAACACTTTTTTGGTTACTACATGATTCCATATGTGTTATTTCATAGTGTTGATGTCTTCACTATTATTCTACAATGTAGAAAATAGCAAAAATAAAGAAAAACCCTTGAATGACTAAGTGTGTCCAAACTTTTGACTGGTACTTTAGACAGGTGTGTGCCTTTCCAAATCATGTCCAATCAATTGAATTTACCACAGGTGGACTCCAATCAAGTTGTAGAAACTCAAGGATGATCAATGGAAACAGGATGCACCTGAGCTCAATTTCGAGTCTTATAGCAAAGGGTCTGAATACGTATGTAAATAAGGTTTTTAAAAAAAAATATGTGTAAAGTGGTTATCCCACTGGCTATAAGGTGAATGCACCAATTTGTAAGTCGCTCTGGATAAGAGCGTCTGCTAAATGACGTAAATGTAATTTTTTTAATTTTTTTAAATAAATTAGCAACATTTCCAAAAAACCTGTTTTCGCTTTGTCATTATGGGGTATTGTATATAGATTGATGAGGGGAAAAAACAATTTAATCAATTTTAGAATAATGCTGTAACGTAACAAAATAAGGAAAAAGTCAAGAGGTCCGAATACTTTCCAAATCCACTGTATATCTAGATAGAAAATAAAGCCTTTTTTTGTGAATTTGTCATAATGAGGTGAACAACTCAAATCAGCAGTGGATCATTGGAGATTAGCAAAATATGCAATATGATGGGTAGGAGGGGTTAATGCTAATGAAGCTATTTCACAATGGAGTAAGGATATGATGAAACACATGACATGGGATATTCCTACAAACAGACTTCAGCCAGTGCCCTACAGATCCAGACCAAAGGTGGGTGGATGCAGGCTGAGCAAGGTACTAAGTTAGCTAACAAGTATAAAACACACATGGGCACAGGCACTACTGCTTTGACTACATGATATGAAATGCAAAGTTTGAACAGGACAAAGTTATCAGACCATTCAGATCACTACGAGGGGTTGCGGCACAATCCACTGGGTGCAATGGCTTACCTTTCCTTTAAGTCAAGGTTGCTTAAGAAAGGGAAATGGAGAGAGTAAGTATTGTCTACCAATACAATCAAGTCTAACACAATAATTGTGATGATCCATGATTAAATGGGTTGCACTTCCGACTTGATGGCAATTAGCCAAACGGAATTTATCAGACCCCTACATAAAAGGGAGAGTAACATGTTCTCTCTTCGATCGACTAGAGATCCAGCCCTACCTGGCAACTTGGAGAAATCAAGCATTCTGACATACAAAACCATAGTCACTTTCAATGCTATGTTATGCAGTATGACTACAGTGTGTCTTCAGTGAGGGATCATACCTTTGGACAGGTTTCCTCATTGCAGCAGGAACATGGTGGGTGTGCTGAAAGTGTCTCCCCTGTAGAACGACCCCTTGAGGTGGTGTTGGGCTGACGATTAAATAGTCTGTTCTGTTCGGCATTGGTGACGTCGTTGCTTCCGCGTATGGGATTTCACTAGAGAGGGAAGCAGAGAAACAACATCAGCCGGGTTTCACTGAACACAAGTTGAACATTGGTTCATTATAATATTTGCCATTGTCATCAAAACGTTTCAACTTGGGCAGGAGAGATACTTCCAAAAATGTTGTGCCATACCTTAGCCTCTTGCCAGTTCCTGGTTTGTTTAGAGCCCTTATGTGATTATTTGTATTTGGCCTGTTTTCGTATGTTTTCAGGGGATCCGCAGAAGAGAAGTGCCTAAGAGCGGGGGACTGGTGGAGAGAGACAACAAAGAAGAGAATTAACAAAGAGGATCTGATGACATATGATGCAGAGCATTTCTGCTGAGAGCATACAATATTATGTCTGAGTGATGCTGCATAAAAAATGGATACAACCGTGTAGAGTTATGGCAAAAACAGCACTGAGCTGATGTTCTTGTTCATTGTTCAGTTGAGACAAGAGAAACATGTTTGAAGATTTAGTAATAATACCCTAAAATAGTATCACATTCACAATGAAGTTAATCAGATTAAATGTTGTGTATAATAACTCAGTGCAGTAAGCATCAAATGTCACAACATTAACTTTTCACCAGCAGCAGCACAAAACATTTAGTTGGTAAAAAGCTGGAGACCTCTGGATGGCTTTGCCATACAAGATTTGGCAGAAAGTGAGAGAGAAAGAGAGCCAGAAAGTGATGGACAAAGAAAGAAAGGAAATGGGCAGAAAAGGTTAAGGACATATATAAAGGGAGAGAGATGAGACAACGGCAGAGAGTACCAACAGGACAGAGCAGAAAGCCTGTTGCCTGCTGCGAGCAACAATGCCATAAATGTGAGTATTGTGGAGGGGGGGACAAGATAGGGCTTTGCTTAGTGAGGGAGGTAGCCTACAGTACCTTCTGCCCTTCTGGGGAGGAGTGCTGCTGTCCATCCATCTCCTTCGTGGTCACCACCGATGTGCAGCTTAGGAAAAAAGAAGAGAAAGGGGTGGTTAGATAATGCCCACATAGACCAAACTATTGGATAAACATATTGGGTACTTCCTTCAGTTATTGGATTACATATATGATTGAATTACAAAAATAATGTAATATGTAACAGCATGATTCTGTGATACATGTAGTTTTACAGTAACATCACTGTCAGTTTGTATCCCTAGTGTATAACACTTCTACAGTCTACACACTTCTATTACAACACAAAGACTCTGCATGCGGACAGTGCGTGTGCCCGTGTGTCTGTATATTAAGCTGGTGGCAGGCAGGCTCTCAGGTGGGAATACTAATAAACAGAACAGACAGAATCATGGGGTCTGTCTGTCTGGTGGATACGGATGGTGGCAGGGTGATATATTGATGCAGTGCAAAGATGCTGAGTGCAGAAATGAGGTCCAGAGGAGAAGTGCTTACTCATGTCTCCTCTCCTCTTCACTGCCATCAGAAAGAGAAAAGCTCCAGTTCTGCTTGTACCCTCCATCTCGCCTGGCCTCTGATCTATCCAGAGCTTGAATATAATAAACCACAACTTGCATGAGTTCAGTAATACGACACCAAATGAGGGCATCAGTTGAAATGATTATGTGTACTTCCAGGAGTTTCACTAATCATTTCAACACTACTTGTAATAATAATAATAATAATATGCCATTTAGCAGACGCTTTTATCCAAAGCGACTTACAGTCATGCGTGCATACATTTTTTGTGTATGGGTGGTCCCGGGGATCGAACCCACTACCTTGGCGTTACAAGCGCCGTGCTCTACCAGCTGAGCTACAGAGGACCCTACTTGTATTAGCACCATATGCATCATTCAAATCATCAAAGAGAACTTTGATTCATGAGTAATCCTAAAACCTAACTAGATAATGAATCTGATGTTAAGATTAAGTCAATTAGCCTCAACCTAAAGTAATGTTGTCAACAAAGAAATAACTGAATACCCCTTTGATGTTCTTTGATGAATAAAGCTTAAATCACGTCTGCGATAAAACTGTAAGCAGAGGAGACACATCGGCAGCTGACAACAGAGCAGGTGTTTGCCAAGGAGCTGCTCCCCCTCTCTGTGAACGACAAAACTCATTTCCGATGGTGACGCTCATCATAAATGTGTAACAGTCTTAGAGGCGTAGCACTATGCTGCTCGGAAATGAGACACACGGTGGAGTCGTAATATCTCACGACAATCACAATAGCTGGTTTAGAGACTACAAAAACAGTTTTGGGATGGCGGTATTTCACAAAAAGTTATATGCATGACGCTTTGAGTAGCTGTGTTTTGTTTTCGGTGTTGACACCCTGTCCTTTGTGCAATCACATAATCGTAGGCCTCTCCATATCAATGTGTGAGGGTGAGGATAGACATTTTACCACTGTAGGAAACCATTTCGAGGAGGCACTTAAAATGTTTTCCAATAAATACTATGTGGCACGGCAGCAGGATACGCAGTGAAGCTAGGGATGTGGCAGTTAGCCAGAGGGACTATATTTTACTGTCAAAAACTCTGTCGCTGTAAGTGTATAGGCTAACATTAGTTAGAAATGTATGTACACAGGATCTTAGTACACCAACTGTAGCCTAGATAACTAGGTCATGGCTTGACCACTGAGCTCCTTCCCTTTCCACCCTACTAGCTATGATTTGATTTCATAACACTGTAGGCTTTCCTTACAGTGTTTTGAAAACAAGGCTTCCACCCTACATGTATTAGCCCACCTTCTTCATAACACCATCAGCAGGCTAAATCAATGAGGCTGGTCAGTAATAGGCAGAGCAGTTGAAAGAGAGCTTTGAGTCTGGCTCTGTGGTTCAAATCCATGGCTCACTGACACAGTCACTGCAGCTTTGTTCCTGTCTCAACACTGTGGGCACTGTTGCCAGACGGACTGCCACAAGACAGCCCAAACCAGTCTATGCTAGGTACAGCAAGATATTTCCCACTTAGCTGACCCACTGTAGGCACTTACAGTTATTTATAATTGAAGAAGATTGCCATGGTGAGTGTTCTGTCAGATGAATGTCTCAATGTACTGGCCCCTCTCACAGGATGTAGTCTATAAAGCTAGTAATTTAGTATAGAAAGAAGGAATAAACAAAGTTATTCCAGGGGTTGCCTTTATCAATATGCCTTTGGGTTGCATACTGTCCTCATTAACTACTTCCTTGCTCCACAGTCTGTGGCACAGGCAATGAATAACTTAGGCCTATTACTTAATTGGTCATGACTACGAGTGTTAACAACAAAATATATAAAAAGTGTTAGTCTTGTTAGGAGTTATGTGCAGATGATATACTTTAGCTATACCTATAGTCTCAACTCCCCCACCCCCAACACACTGAATTTGAGACACCACATTCCACACTGGCATGGTGCTTACAGAAGTGGTCCCTTCTTGTTTTTGAGCTAGTTAGCACTTTGATATAAGTGTGCATCTATACAATGCAGAAGCATGCATCTTATATAACGCGTATGCTTTGTCCTTCTTGGGTTGCTGGCTATTTACATTAATACCTTCATCAGACTAGCTACTTTGTTATGCGCTGTCTGTCTGAAATGGAAACTGTCAACCCTGCTCTGAGTTTTAAGACCTTGAAAAGCAGAAATAATGTATTGTTTATAACTAACTTGATTGCTAGCCAACAAATAACGTTAAGTTGATCCACTGTTGAAAATATTTTCCTATGAAAGACAAAAAGGACATGTAAAAGTATAGCTGACATGAAGGCCTGTCAACAATTATGTATAGGTAGCTAACGTTAGCTAGCTAGCTAGGCCTTGCTGTCTGGCTGTTCAATCTTGACCATTATCTACAGTACATTCAGTACCTACGTCCACAAGTACAACTTTACCGCATGGCACAGCAAGCTATAATTGATGTAAACCAATTACTCCTGTAAAATACTGCGCAAACTTATGTCCGTAAAACCGTGTCCCATTTCCTACGACATTTGAGGCTAGCTAGTAAGCTAGCTTAGCTTGTAGGTAGTCTGAAAGATTCTAGCTAGCTAACTAAGATAGCAAGCTAGTCAGGCATTCACTGGCAAATTAGATAGCTGACATCGCCAATAATAGTTGCTAGCTAGTTTAGTAGCTAGCATAACTATAGACGGCGTTCAGTAAAGCAACGTGACTCTGATAATTCATTAGGTCGTTTTGTTTCTGAAATGTCCATTCACGGTGAACAATGTAGCTACAGATGTAAGTTATGTGAATAAATGTAGCTAGCTAGCTCTGCACGGAATAGCTAACTTTAGGTCGCTAGCTAGTTGCTAGCTCTCTCCGAACATGATTGAAACCAAATGAGGCACGCGCTCTGTATCTGACGTCTCATTGAACTACCTAGGAATGCGATCGCTAACAAACATTGCCGTCTTGCCTTCACAATTAGCTAGGTAAAATAGTCACACATTACCTTCAAAAAAGCTTATATTGTGTGCCATGTTTATTCCATGTTCTCTCTCTCTCTCAATCAGATGGTGTTTGCTGCTCACCAGCGACCCAGTCTCGCGAGTTCGCTTTTGTGGTTCTACGCACAACGCAGAATGTGTCGATTACTTTTTTAGCCAACAAACAACAGTTGCCAAATGTACCGTAATGGTCTCAGAATAGTTTTGCTAGCACTACACACATTATGCTCATTGGGTTGTTACAAAGTAGCTAGCTAGCTATGAACGGGCAACATTGTTTGGTAGCTAGAATAATTTGCTGGAAAAGCCCAACGTTATTGATTTGCCTATTACTCTGAGGTGCTAGCTAAAAATGATCCAAATAATCCATGTGGGTCTACTTGGGCACCTCTGCTGTTGTTGCCTCCTTATAGTATTATTCGGCCTGTGAAGGTAAGGGCTGGCTAAACTACTGCAATTAGGTTGAACCACGGTTACAATCTACCATGATAAACTGCCCGTGACAAATTATTGCTTGAAAATAAATGGGCTTGTGTGCGAAGTGACAAAAGATGTGATGTATTGACGATGGCAAGAAAAAGCTATCTTCCCATCCCCGCTGTTCAGCAGTGTTCACATCACTGATTTCATTCTGAAATACCACATCCCTCAATTCTCATTCCCAAACCACAGAGGACTGCTAGGTGGCGACAACTCTCTAGTAGAAGCTGAACCATCTCTGAGTACAACCCCCTCTAATGTCACATAGCCGCGTCACTCTGCAGTGCTGTATTGTTGCTCTGAATGAAATCATTATACCCCAAAATAAATTAGCTTCTGTACAAATATATGTAATAACTTTCCATTTCATAAAAAAAGTATGCATTTATCTTAAATAATTAGATACAATTTGTAAAATGTGTGGTGTGTAGTGGCATGCCCTGAAATGCCTCCTGATTATTGTAATTGGATGCAGCCATTTCTCCAATGCATAGGCCTACTACAGCGTATACTCCCACTGTAAAGACCCAAGATCAAGTAGCCTATTCATTGTCTCCACCGAAACTCCATTATGGTAAAGCAAGAGGCATTAAAATATAATTATGTATTCATAGCCTAACAGCCTGTACCATTGACGTGTGATATTAACTGAAAGGGTCCTATGTTCCCCATAATACAAAACAGACTAGGGCTTTCATACATAAGGCTAAATAGACAAATGTAAAAAAAGGGGGGGGGGGGGGGGGGGCGAAAGTCTCCTTATTTAAAGCACAAATCTCAATTAATGTGTTATTACTGAAGCTCCACTACTACTAACTGGTGATTAATGATTTCCTGAAACTAATTTTGTGTGTGGCAAAATCTAACTCCACTGCTCTAGCCAGCTCCCCACAAGCTAGACATTACACATATCGGAAACCTTATGTTACATTATGTTGCAGCTCAATTGGATATTATTTTCTTTGGCACATTATGGTGCGCTAGTGATATTAGCATGAAATCACTCACCTGAAAAACTGAAAAACAGATGTTGCATGATTTATATTTTGCAATAAAGAGGACAGAGATCTAGCCTTAATGAAAGTCACAAAATGTCTGTTTGCAGACACTTAGAATGAACCATGTAAATGTGTAAATAATTTGATAAATGTTCCTTTGCCAAATGTGACATGCTACAGATGCTTAACCCATCTCTTGTGAAGATAGATATATGTAATCTAAAGAGGGCAAAATGTCATTATGAACCTCTGGATACCCATGGGGGAAAAACCTAATATCTAAAACAAGTGTTGAACCTCATCCAAATACGTAGGATTCAGTACAGTGTATCCAATGTTGTTTTGGTTTTACTTGCCCATAAAACATGACATGGACCTTGATTTTACAAGCACATTTAAACACCTCCCCAAAATAGGTCTGGGTTGCTATGTGACAGAGAGCTGCCTTACTGCCTGTTTGCTCATCCTGCCTTACTGTGGATGAGTCTGTTGAGGGCCTACACGTAGCATTTCTACACGTAGCATTTCTACACGTAGCATTTCTCAAAATGGAGCACACAAATGTCTCTACTAGCTAGATTGAATGACAGAGCTTGATTCAATGCACCTTGCAGTTTGATTTGGCTTCATTACAAAGAAGTCATGGGGAGTTATACACATACATTTGTACCTGTATTGTCAACGGTAACGACATGAATCGCTCACTGTATTTCTTTGATTGATCAGAGGAATTAATACCATTCAGTGTGGCAACTGCACAGTTGCAAACGATAAGACCTTGAGCAAAAGCATTGGGTCCATACAAAAAGTGAAGGGCTCTTACATTGGATAAGGTAAACAACAATGGTGAAAATGACTTCAAAAGATACTGACTTGATCAGTATCTTGTAGAGTAACCCCAGATGAAATGCCCAACAGAGAGGTCCTGACCATGATAACCATCTTGGAGCATTAGGGAGCAGAGAGAAGGAGAGGCCCTGACTCAATTGTCAGTAATGTGCAGTGCTTTGGTTTCCACTCCCTGTGCATTAGCAGAGAATGGAAGACTGTGACCATAGCCACAGTTATGAGCACACCATCACCCTTCATGTTCCGGAAAGATTTGAAAGAAATATACAATCAACTTTCATTTGTCATTTTGCTGTTGTTATGCTACATGTCAGGATGAAGATCAAACGTGGACATAATAATTAGGAAGGATAGAAGTATATTAGGATAGAATTAGGATAGAATTGTAGGGAAACAGCCCCCCTTTTGCCCTCAGAACAGTCTCAATTCGTCGGGCATGGATTCTACCATACCCAGTTCAAAGGCACTTACATGTTTTGTCTTGCCCATTCACCCTCTGAATGGCACACATACACAATCCATGTCTCAATTGTCTCAAGGCTTAAAAATCCTTCTTTAACCTGTCTCCTCCCCTTTATCTACACTGATTGAAGTGTATTTAACAAGTGACATCAATAAGGGATCATAGCTTTCACCTGGATTGACCCGGTCAGTCTATGTCATGGAAAGAGCAGGTGTTCTTAATGTTTTGTATACTCAGTGAATGTCATCTACACAGAATAATTCTCTCAAATCACTAGATTACTTAATAAAATACTTAGACTTTGAAACAGTTTGATCACTTTCACAGCCATGTCTCAAGTGACTCATGTTAACCACAAGTGCAACACTGAATCTCAAAGTGAGGACCACCATCAGTGCTGGGCTAAAAATATAGAATGATCCATGTTTTAAAACAACATCTCCTCTCACACCAACTTTATGACTTCATTGGAGTGTGTGGTTGAAGTATAATGAGCTGTGCATTAATAAGAACGCTGTGTGAACATATACTGTACATTTTACATTTACATTTTAGTCATTTAGCAGACGCTCTTATCCAGAGCGACTTACAGTTAGTGAATACATATATTTTTTTATACTGGCCCCCTGTGGGAATCAAACCCACAACCCTGGCGTTGCAAACACCATGCTCTATCAACTGAGCTACATCCCTGCCGGCCATTCCCTCCCCTACCCTGGACAACGCTGGGCCAATTGTGCGCCGCCCATGAGTCTCCCGGTCGCGGCCGGCTGCGACAGAGCCTGGATTTGAACCAGGATCTCTAGCCTTAGACCACTGCGCCACTCAGGAGCCCACCCGTTTCTACATCTGTTTCTGAAGTTTTGAATATCATTAAGTAAAGGTGTGCATCCCAAATGCCACCCTATTCCCAATGTAGTGCACTACTTTTGACCAGGGCCCATATGGTTCTGGTCAAAAGTAGTGCACTACATAGGGAATAGGTTGCCATTTGGGACATAACCGAGATACCATATTTCAACAAGGAGACCTAGCAACTTAGCACCTGTCTGAAGTTCCAGCTTTCATGTGTCATTGTAGAAGCAACTTGATTAATTGAGCTTTAGGCTAGTTTTATTGGAAAGAGTTGACAAGAGGTTGTGGTTATTCCTTTTTATATCAATGGTGACTGGTAATGCTGCTGGAGTTACTCTCACAGTGAATGTTTACGTTTCCTAAATGCCATCACTTTAAAGAAAGACGTGTTGTTCAAGTGGCTCCGGTGCGAAAGCCATTGTAAATTACAGCGTGAACAAGGTCATACACCCTTAGACATTAAAGTTTACAACACTTTGGTGTCAACAGAGCCTATGTTTGTTAAGGCTAGATGTCATGCTTGTAACACTACAGCAGCAGAACTCTCACAGGAGTGGATCACTGCTTCTCATTTGTAATGCTTTGTTTTGACTTGGTTTTATTGGGAACAAATGTTCTCATATTTATGGCTCTCGATAAATCAATTTTGTTTGAAGTGGTTAACTTGGCCCCTGTACAGTATCAGTGGTCTAATCCTTCTTGGGAAAAATTGCTGAGCAAGCAAATGGATGCATAAAGTGGAACCACCTTTACACAAAAACAATAAACTAACTTCTCATACTCAAATGGTTGAAGGAAAACTGGTGATCTCATATTATTTACCTGCGATTTTCTCATTTGCTTCTTAGAAAATATGACTGTGTATTGACTAACCAGGCAGAGACTGAGCTCTCCTTGCTAACCCTGCCTCTGCTCTGGCGGGAGTGGTGGAGCTGGACTTCCCCTGCCTGCTTCAGAGTGGGATAGTTCATCTGTCAGAGGGGCTTGGAAAAGCTTCCCTCAATCTGCTCAGCTGCTAACAGCCATGAGTGACTGAGAACACTTGTTAAATATAGCCCAGGCAGACTCCGCTACGCTCAGAGCTTTACACTCTCCTGCCCAGGAACAAAAGGGAAAAGGCAGGGTCCTGGCTACTGACAAAGGCTATCTCCACTTATCTACCCTCCTCTCCATCTAACTTTGGATATCTCCATTTGAAGGAAAAACAGACTTTTCAAACAAAAGTGGCAGTTAAAGAAAAGAGGCTCTGACCACCTCCTCTTGCTTGCTGGTCTCTCTCTCTCTCTCTCTCTCTCTCTCTCTCTCTCTC
>NW_028160867.1:0-27500 GCF_964263955.1 Coregonus lavaretus
CCATAAGTCTGTCAGTGAGTTCATTACAATAATTACTTTAATTTGCTGTTGATGATTTAACGATAAAGCAACAGAAAAAAACCAGCAAGAAGCACAGTGAAAGGAGTTTTCAGGGGAAACGCCATGCAGAGTTTCCTGTTGCTCTCCCGTCACCTTGCCTTCGACAGAACGCTTTGTGTTCCACCGCTGGCACAGCCCACAGTCTCTGGAGCCGTGGCACGGACACACAGCCGCAACCTCTGTCACGCACACACACGCACGCACAAACACACAGACACACGCACATCCACATGCACTCTTACACAAACACTAAAATACTCAAAGAAAACCCATTCTCACACCCAGGGCCATGGTGTAGACAGGCAGAGTCTCCAGACAGGCCAGCCAGGTCTTGGTTTGAGAGGGACAGCATGTTCCCTGGTAGCCCTACCAGCTCCTATGTTCAAGCACTGTACCAGGCGACACTGCAATTGAGAGCCAAACCCTCTTCCTCCTCCTCCTCTACCCTGCCCAGACCAACTGACAGACAGACAGACAGCCAGGCTCTGGGGCTCAGTCTCCCCTTGTTGGAGCAGACTCCTTTTGGGAGAGAGACAGGGAGAGAGAGAGCCCAGGACCAGGCCTCCAAAGCCTGGCCCCTTCACACTGGGGGGAGCCCCAGCCAAAACCAAGACGGCAAGAGTCCAGTAAGTATTTGCGTGCGTGCCTGCATGTGTGCGTTTGGTACTCTTCAACAGAAGAAAAGAATGGGGTCTTTCTTTGCTTTGCAGACCTTATATGAAGAGAGACACAATTATATCCTGTTGAACACTGAGAAGCTATAGGGAAAATGTGTATATCATCCTGTTTCATTCCTGCAATGATTCAACTCTCGAATTGTTATTGTTCTATGGACCCTGTCATACATTAGTGTAAAGATATCCTTGGCGACGAAGAGATCCCCTCGTTTAAAAAACAAACAGATTAGTCGATTTCCAGTGCCCAGAATCATGTAGACAATAGAGCAGGATCAATACTAACATGTTTGCACGAAGAGAAATGCTTGATTCCCCAAACATGAAGGGGTCCCGGTGTTTTACCCCAATCTATATTAACAATATCCTCCTTTTCTGTTCGACTTTCTGTAATCCATATTACACTCATATTTCCAACATATCACCCCTCATATAATATCATCCATCTGTACTTCAGAGCATTGATTGATTTCAGGGAATGTATAAAATACTAATGTAGAAGTATAATTCAATATTATTAGATTTTGATATTGAATTTTTCTGTGACTGGAAAATACCCAGATAAAAATAAGTTCCTCTTCTGAACTCTTCTAATGTGAAAGGACTTACTGTCGATATGTTATTTAGTTGATACTAAGGCCAATTTGGTTTGTTCAAAGTATTCAAGAGGGGAAATATATCATTTGGAAGAAGGGGGAAATGACCTACAGTAGGATGCAGGCTGCCAAAGAAAAGCTCCAACTTTCCTCTTGCTGCTTTGGTTGATTTGATCAGGTATTAGTTTAACTCGATAAAATGAATAGCCTATATTTCCTGAATATTGTGGTTCTTTTTAAAACAACAAGACTGTAATTTGTTTGTCAAAATGGCAAAAATACATCTAGGGATGAATGAGCTCCAATTATAAATATTCCACAACATCTGGCTTACTTAAAATTGAAGATCTTATCGAAGTATGTGTCACCACAATCTAATAAATAATATATTTAGCACCAAGGGAATTTCACATTTGTTTGGGAACTTTCTGCTGCTAGGTCAACACTACAGAAAAATTGGACAACATGGAGGAAGTTGTGTGTACCAGTAACACTCAACATAAAAAATATTTCTCACTCAAGACCTTCCATACAGAAGGGGGCAGTTCACCTGACAGAGCTTATATTAAGTCAAAAAAGTCCTGTTAAGGACCCAGCAGCCTAATTGGGCGTTCAGCAGCAACAGTTGAGTTGGAGTCAGAGGATCAGGTGCAAAACAATTAGGAATGTATTTAACATTGCAGGTGATGAAGATTTCCCGACACTGTATGTTGTACAAAACATACAGGTGATAAAGATGATTAAAAAACAATCAACTTAATTACCAACTGCATAATTACCTCAACCTGAGAACTAAGGCTAAACTCCTCAAACTCAGGGCACATATCTGAGTAGGCCTATAAGGCAAAGCTGTAGTAACAGCATGTGACCTAGACAAGCATATGTCCCTGAATGAGGATCCTCAAATGGCCTACCCTCACCTGGCATAAACCATTCACACCTTTAGGCTACACAGGTAAATTCTTAATAAACTGTAATACTGTTATAATACACTTGAATGGCAATACTATTGCACTCTTTACATAACAATGGCAAATACATTCTCGTTACTCAAAACAAAGACACAAGCAGCTCCTTGCTTTAGCTTATCGTGGACACTGCCATTGGGTGCAATGAAACCACCCAACTTTATAATTCAACAAATCCCATGCAACCGCGTTAGAAGTTCATGCAGCTGCGTTACAAGTTCAAACACTTGAATGTATGATGTTCTGTTGTCTACACCTCGATTAGACTGAGAAGGTATAAATCCACCCATCCAAATTAACATGAAATCATGCATTAGCCTACTTCTCCTAGACGAGCTCAACACCTTTTATGCTCGCATTGCGGCAATCAACCCAGACCATCCTAAGAGGGCCCTCGCTGCTGAAGAGGACTGTGAGCAGACTTGAGTAAGACCTTCAATCGTGTGAACTCTCTCAAAGCAGCCGGCCCAGATGGTATCCCCAGCCGCGTCCTAAGAACTTGCGCAAACCAGTTGGCTGGAGTATTTATGGACATATTCAACCTCTCCCTCCCTGTCCCAGTCTGTGATCCCCATATGCTTCAAGATGTCCACCATTTTCCCTGTACCCAAGCAAACAAAGGTAACCTGCCTAAATTACTCTCACCCTGTAACACTCACTTCTGTCATCATGAAGTGCTTTGAGATGCTGGTCAAGGACCACATCAACTCCACCCTACCTGACACCCTGGACCCATAACAATTTGCATACCATCCCAACAGATTGAAAGACGATGCAATCGCCATTGCTCTGCATGCTGCCCTATCCCACCTGGACAAGAAGAATACCTATGTGAGAATGCTGTTCATTGACTACAGCTCAGCTCTCAACACCATAGTCCCCTCCAGACTTGTCAATAAGCTCAAGGCCCTGGTTATGAGCACCTCCCTCTGCAACTGGATCCTGGACTTCCTGACAGGTGGTGAGGGTAGGCAACAACACCTCCTGGGGGTGCGTGCTCAGCCCCCTCCTGTACTCCCTGTACACCCACAACTGCGTGGCCATGCACAACTCGAACACCATTATTACGTTTTCCGACGACACTACGGTGGTGAGCCTGATCACTGACGGCGACGAGTCAGCCTACAGGGAAGAGGTTAGATCCCTGACAGAGTGGTGCCAGCCTCTCCCTCAACGTCAGCAAGCCAAGGAGATGATTGTGGACTACAGGAAGCAGGGGGGAGCATGCCCCTATTGACATCTAATCGGCTGCAGTGGAGAGGGTAAAAAGCTTCAAGTTCCTCGGCGTGCACATCACAGAGGACCTGATATGGACCAATCACACTGACACCGTGAAGAAATGTGTCATGGGCCCCCAGACCCTCAACAAGTTCTATAGCTGCACCATTGAGAGCATCTTGACCGGTTGCATCACTGCCTGGTAAGGTAACTGCACCGCCCTCAACCGCATGGCTCTACAGAGGGTGGTGCAGACGGCCCAACCCATCACTGGGGGCGAGCTCCCTGTCCTCCAAGACATCTACAACAGGCGGTGCTTGAGGAAGGCTTGGAAGGTTATCAAGGACTTCAGTCACCCGAGCCACGGACTGTTCACTCTGCTACCATCCGGAAAGCGGTATTGGAGCATTGGGTTCTAACAGGCTCCGAGACAGCTTCTACCACCAGGCCATCAGACTGTTGAACAGCTGTCTCCCTGCACAGACCTGCACCTTGTGACTATTACACCTTTGAGACTATCTGCACCTTAGAGACTATCTGCACCTTAGAGACTATCTGCACTGACTCTCCACACATACAACCCTTACACACACACACACCATTTGATTTGATTTGACTTTCTGTCGCCATTTTGAACTTCTAACGAGGTACGGATAGGGAGTGGTTTATGACACACAAGAGCAGCCGCTCACCTATTTGTCAGCTCACCGCAGTTATACCTCCAACAACGCCAAAACATCCGCTATGCGGATGTCTGCCAACGCGGGTTAACGTTCAATCTGATTGAATAGAGGCCAAAGTAATGCTACACATACATGATAATGATTCCCAGACTCTGACGTTTGGGTTCACTCGCTATATGAAGCACAATGTTTCGACTGGTCGACTAGCAATACCATAGGTAATTTAGCAAGTAATGTTTGAAGGCTACCAAAATATCTGTCCTTTTGTGTGGAGAGAAATGGAGGGAAAATGTCCAACATGACGATGGCTCACTGACATCTTCACAAGGCCTAATTTAAAAAGGTGGATTCCGGAAACATTTCCTTGACTCATGCTGGGAAATAGAAAGGTGGTAATTTCCAGTTGTGAATGAGTAAATACGAGTTGGATGCATTCACATGCTCTGAAGTCGTTTAGAAACGCCAATTGGCTAATGGCAAACATGCTGCGTCAACCATAAATTAAAAGTACAGCTGACATACTGGCGAAAAAGTTATAGTGTTAAAATATTATATGAATAGATTGCTTTTTTTAAATCATGTTTTATTGTTGAATTTAACTGCCGAAAATGCTGTTATCAAGGTCATTTCCTTAGTAGGTGATGTCCAAGGTCAGCATGTGGGAGAAGTCGGAGGTCAGGGATGATAGACGAGTTTCCCACTAGTAATTACTGCAGTTCGAGGGACGTTCAAGTGGATTTTTCCCAGTCGTATGTCGTGAAAACCACCTTCCCACTTGGTCATTATATTAACTATGTGCAGGTGGTTATGACTCAAGGTTGCTTCAAATGCCTGGGATGGACCATAAATACTCAAGGTGTATATGCATGAGCACGGATTCGAGTAGGCTATCAAAATCAAACAATGCAAAAGATAAAATTTTAAAATGTAGTAAATAATTAATGACCCCATTACAGTATGATTCTGCAACAGAAATCCAAGAAAAATGCAAATTACATCAATTTCTTAGTTCTGGATTTACTACAGTACATTTTCTGGAAAAGCAGGAAACCACCATTGCCATTGACACACTGCATTAATCTGAAGTTAACCCACCTCCTTCTAGGTTTAATGGATACCCACACCTACACCTGGATTAGCCCTCATTTTCTTTGTGGAAATCAGACAGTTTAAATCCAGATTAGTTCAAGTCTTGGAATATTTTACATCATGGTTGAGAAATTCGGTTTTCATTAGTCCAGCATAAAATAGTCATTTAGTCCAGGACTTTATCTGGAAATCGCCCCTATATAGAGTATATCTAAAGAAAGGAGGGACAGGATATGTATTTGTTTTGATTCTGGAGATGGCCACTAGTCCTTGGTACTAATAGTGGTGTCTTTTCATCACACAAGTTTAAATGAAAGCAGGACGCAGGGTGGCGTTAATGTACAGTGAGGGATGAGGGGGGATTTGGGAGAGGGACATGTTCTTTATTTTCTCCTTCGTGGACGGTAACATTCTTTCGGGGGCAATAATCCAGGGCACATATGTCACCGCTGACAAAGGTCTGGGTGTCACTGATCCCTCAGCTGGCTAAATATACTCAGGAGTGACTGGGGCAGGTGGATCGGGGTGGAGGGGGGAGGGGGACATGGGGTGGGGGGTTTGGGGTTTGGGGAGAACAAGTCTAGGGTTCAGTGTGGAGAGAGATCAGGGGAAAAACACAACCCGAAACGGGGGTTTCTATTCAAAGCCAGCTGGTCTGGCTTTTATACATGCAGGACATTTTTTGTTTAGTTTTACAGTGCTTTTTACTCTTATTTAACTTTTATCTCTAACTGTATCTCTTTTCTTTACCTGTGACTGTTTGATTGAGCTGTCCCTCAGCTGGTGCTGTAGGGTGGTACTTCCTGGAGAAGCAAGAGACGGCAGGGGTGAGTTTATAGAGCACACTCTGAGCTTCCCCTTCTACTTTCCATGGTGTACTGTGACTTTCTGCTAGTACAAAAATCTGGGTCTGGCAGGGGCACTCTTTTTGCCATAGAGTAGATGATGACCAGCCATAAATAAATTAAACAGCTAACTCTCTTGTAATATAGTATTGGCATTCTTGTCAGTAAATGATTTATATTGACTTGTGTAACCTATATTGAAAAGTGAAACAATAACTTTGTCGTGTCAGAACAATAAAAATATATCTGGATCTGCAATCAAACCTATATGCGCAGAGAATGGACGGTAGGTTATTTTACCTCAGGTACTTAAAGTTGGTGCGTGACAGAGAACCAAGTTGATGGAAAAGCTTAACGGTTGAGCTATGCTGAAGTTGGAGATCAGGCAGTCACAAACAGCTGTTGCCAATCACTTCTGTCCCAGTGAATGGCCCATCGAGGCTCATCTACTGTAGCTACATATGTTGGAGTTTTAAATGTCTACTTTTTATTTCTCCAAGGCATGACAAATGGTTTGACTCTCTAAAGAGGAACTTAATACTGTGTTGTATTTTTTGTTTGAATTCATCACAGTCAGTTTGAGTTATTGGTCTTCCTAAGGTTAATTGCTAAGAACACCTCGTTGCGCAATCTGAAATCATCTGTGAGTGAGAAGTGCATGGCTTCAACATGCTGTTTGCCTTAGAAATAGCTTACCCCCGCAAGGTAGCCACCTAAGTGGCTGCTGCAGACTTCAATATCAATTTGTATCACACAGAGGCCAACACTTAAATAAGACATTACACGCTAAGCAGTGAAACAAAGAGGAAATTTGTCATATTACACCAACTGAAGGGAGTTGATATTGAACTAGCAACCTCTCTGAAGGCAGGGGAAGAAAAATGTACTCAATAGCAGGCAAACGTCCTAAAACAACCACAAAGAATTCCATAACCAAACAAAAGTTGAGATTGACTTTTATGGATGCTGAAAGGCTTTGTTCAACTTTTTCTTCAGACATTTGATTCAAGGAAGTAATTTTAGTAACCTACGCAACCAGTTTGAATACAACTGTTGATGGCCCATCAGCAGGCAATTAAGTAGCAGCAATAGCTATTATAACAATGTAATAAAAACCATAATAATAATAATTTAAATGTTATTATAAAACAAATAAACTATACGTAGCATTCATTTATAATAACACTATTTGATATGCCATATCAACCAACACACTGAGACACAATTACTGCAAATTAATCCATGGAACAAATGTGTATCTCTTTACCATTTCTACTTCTCCCTTCAAGATGCTTTAGGTTTACCATTTGAATTCCTGGGTGTCTGGGGATATTCTGTATAACTTTGTGTCACCTTGTTAGGTTCAGGCCAACAAAGTGAGCCATAACCTTCCTTCCTCTTAACATCAACCCTGAAGAGAGGGGACCTTAGAAACGTTGACCCAGTAAAAACCTCTCTTCACTTACAAACTTTTTTTCCCCAACAGTCCAGCGCTTTGATGGAGTTGAGGAATCTCATTGTTTTCCCTCCCTTTGAACTTCCAACCACCACCCCCATCCTGTCGTTTTTTCCATCACCCTGTACTGTTGTCCTGTTATGTATGTGCCCATCCTTCTGGAAGCTCACAGTCTTGATACACTCCAAATTGACCTTCAATCAGTTAATAACGTTAACGACAACTTATGCTTAGTGTGGGGTCGATAGCACTCTTGACATTTACAGCAAAGAGAGAACCCCAGGAATGTTTAGGGCTGCGTTTGTACCTAAACTTAGCTTCCTTGATTGCAGAGATTACACTTGTGAGCACATAATACGGTTAATGTTATGAGTTTGGTGCAATTGATATGTTCGTTTGGATTTACACTAAGCCTTACGGAGAAATAGATTGTGGCGAAAGCAAAGTGGTACATAGGCGTCCATTGCTACTGATGTGTTTTAATTGCTCTTGGCGTATGGCTTTGCAGTAGTTGTCGTGGTTATGCTGACTATTGCTGCTCCAGACGCCATGATCTTTCATTACAAAAGCCATACATTTCACATTTAAAACAAATGATCACTGAACCAAGATGTATTACACACATGGAAGTAGTTTCATCGCGACGGCATTGAAAGGACAAGTACCTTTGTTCCTTTGTAATTTCTTGCAGTAACAGGGTTTTCCTTTCTCTTCTATTTCCTTTATTATTACATTTCAAATTTCCACGTTCCAGCCGCAGTCCGCAGTTTAGGAGAAATCCCTTTATAGTCTGAGTCTACCGCCCTGAGCAGTGTCGGTGCCTGTACAGTACACCACTTGGTTTCTCTGCCGCTAGAGCGCCTGTGCACTAGGGCTGCCTAAATCTACAAAACATGAGTGGTGCTCGTGAGGCAGTGAAGCAGCGAGCCTTTTGATCTGCAGCTAATCTCAGTGGCCTGCCTCTCATCTGATGGCGTCTGAATAAGAGAGGTTTAGATGCCGCCTCGTGTCTGCCACACTGCGCTCCGACGTGTGTCTACCTTCGCCGGGGGTCGCTGGGCCTACAGTATCATGTCAGGTCTGCGTTTCACATTAACACACATCAGCTTTGCTTCACAGCTAGATGTTATCAAAAGCAGTTGCTGTATGGCAAGGTTCCCCAACTGTCAGTTTTATTTCACCCCCCCCCCCCACATGTTTTCTGAGCCAATTCTTTTAATAAATGTTCATTGTTGGCCATAAATGACTTCACAAACACCAGCAAATCAGCTCCAAGTTACTTTAAGTTTGGAAATCTGTTCCAAAGTATTCCCACGCATAATAGAGAGGCACGTTATCGTATACAAATGTAAGCAAGGTTTAAAATGACCATGTTTTAGTCACACATTATATCTGCGGTAAATTTATATTGCGGTAAATTTGCAGTCTACAAATTATTTGAAATTATGTTCCGGCCCCCTGACCACAGCTGAATCTAGATGATGATCCCTGCTGTATGGTGTGGGAGACGTGTAATGCATAGTTCTACTGAGTGGTGTTTAGTAGTGTTGAGAGTAGTGTTTAGAGGGATGTTAAGTAGTCAGGAGAATAGCTGGAGGTCACAGCCACTGTAAGGACTTGTGCTGTGTAATGGTTGTCATGGGAATAAGAAACAGTGATCAGCTCTGTTCTTCCATCCCCGGATCTCATACCCTCACTTTAGACTCCAACCTCACTGACGAACGAGCAGCTGTGTCACCTTAACCTGGTGGTTTACAAGCCACGCAGGTCTCCGAAAGGCCCAAAGCCTGGCATATGGACTAACCCTAGATCAGCCATGGCACACTGTTGAGAAGTCCATGGGCCCGGGCTACACCCCTTAACCTGCACACCCCCTATCCTGTACACCCACTGACCTGTACACCCCCTAACCTGTACACCACCTAACCTGCACACCCCCTATCCTGCACACCCCCTATCCTGCACACCCCCTAACCTGTACACCCCCTGACCTGCACACCCCCTAACCTGTACACCCCCTAACCTGTACACCCCCTAACCTGTACACCCCCTAAACTGCACACCCCCTAACCTGCACACCCCCTATCCTGTACACCCCCTAACCTGTACACCCCCTAACCTGCACACCCCCTAACCTGCACACCCCCTATCCTGTACACCCCCTAACATGTACACCCCATAACCTGCACACCCCCTAACCTGTACAACCACTAAACTGTACACCCACTGACCTGCACACCCCCTAACCTGTACACCGACTGAACTGTACACCCCCTAACCTGTATACCCACTGAACTGTACACCCCCTAACCTGTACACCCCCTAACATGCACACCCCCTGAGCTGTACACCCCCTAACCTGTACACCCACTGAACTCTACACCCCCCTAACCTTTACACCCGTTAACCTGTACACTCACTAACCTGTACACTCAATAACCAGTACACCCCCTATCCCATCAGCCTCTTCTGTTACACCCTTGTTCATCTGCCCTGTATGTGTGTGCGTGTGTGCGTGTGTGCGTGTGTGTGTGCGTGTGTGTGTGTGTGTGTGTGTGTGTGTGTGTGTGTGTGTGTGTGTGTGTGTGTGTGTGTGTGTGTGTGTGTGTGTGTGTGTGTGTGTGTGTGTGTGTGTGTGTGTGTGTGTGTGTGTGTGTGTGTGTGTGTGTGTGTGCAGAATGCCTAATTGCGTGCATACTTTGGCACCAAATATATCACAAGGAAGTTCTAGAATGAATTCAGAAGCTGGTAGAGAGCATTCAGACTGGATAGACTTCTTGTATTTGCTGTATAATTACAGCTAAACCTACAAATGATGATATCAAAGTTCTGTAACTTTAAGTCAAATACTTAAATGTGATTTACCTAACGGCAGTAGAATTGACAGTATGTTAACAATGGCAATGCTCTACCGCAGTGGTTCCCTTACCTTTTTCTGTTACTGTACCACCAACTGAATTTTGCTCTGCCCGGAGTACCCCTGAAGTACCCCCTCATGTGCATTTTACCAGTAAGCCTATGGTTTCATTAGTCTTCTCAAGTACCCGCTGTGGATAGGCTAAGTACCCGCAGGGAGTTCTACCTTGATCATTTCAATATTCACATTATAACTATGACTGCTGAAATGTCAGATCACGTGTGTGATCTTTCCACTGCCACGGGGTAACACACAACATCAGTCAGGCATAGCTTCTGCTCAGCCTCAGGAAACACTGGTTGGCACCACTCGACTGGAGACAGAAACATTTCACATTGGCATCCCCACTTTCCAGGCTCCTTTAGAAAGGAGGGCTGAAACAATGAAATAACTGTGCCAGTTTCTGAGCAGTTAGGAGTGAATTACTTTTCAGCCATTCAATTAAAGGAAAAATCCTTAGCGAGGGAGAGGCACTTCTTTTTTCTCACGTGAAGCAATCTGGAGACAAAGGGAACTTTGAGTGAAATACTGAAATGTAGAGTGAAACCACGTCAATCATGCGTTCTCCGCAGAGAAGAAAAGTGGAGTTTAGGAAGCAGTGACGACTGTCCCTGACAGCATTTGTAATTTTAGCAGCCTAAAACATTGGACATGAAGGTGGCTATAGCAAATTGAATTTGTTGTGAATATTAAAACTATGCATGTGTTGTTGAAATATTCAGCACGTTTAATGAGGCTGTGTGATGCTATTTGAATTATCATCTACAAAGAAATGTATTCGTAATATTTTACAATCCACTGAAACAAAAATGTAGCAATGACATGCATACCTTTCATTAACAAGGAAACATTGTGTGAACTGTTTAGGGTAATATTATTTGTGGTTTATTGTTAGATAGCTGGCCAATGCCACTCACAGCTCGTTTTGCTAAACCAGTTGAATAAGCTTTGAAAAGGCTCTACAGCTCCCCTATAAGCAGCACTCATAATTGCATAACAACTCTGAAATAAAAGTAACAAATAATTAAAGAGCAGCAGTAAAAATAAGAATAGCGATGATATATACAGGGGGTACCGGTACCGAGTCAATGTGCGGGGACACCGGTTAGTCAAGGTAATTGGGGTAATATGTACATGTAGGTAGAGTTATTAAAGTGACTATGCATAGATAATAAACAGAGAGTAGCAGCAGCATAAAAGAGGGGAGGGGGGGAGCAATGCAAATAGTCTGGGTAGCCATTTGATTAGATGTTCAGGAGTCTTATGGCTTGGGGGTAGAAGCTGTTTAGAAACCTCTTGGACCTAGACTTGGCGCTCTGGTACCGCTTGCTGTGTGGTAGCAGAGAGAACAGTCTATGACTAGGGTGGCTGGAGTCTTTGACAATTTTTAGGGCCCTCCTTTGACACCGCCTGGTATAGAGGTCCTGGATGGCAGGAAGCTTGGCCCCAGTGATGTACTGGGCCGTACGCACTAACCTCTGTAGTGCCTTGCGGTCGGAGGCCGAGCAGTTGCCATACCAGGCAGTGATGCAACCAGTAAGGATGCTCTCGATGGTGCAGCTGTAGAACCTTTTGAGGATCTGAGAACCCATGCAAAGTATTTTCAGTCTCCTTAGAGGGAATAGGTTTTGTCGTGCCCTCTTCACGACTGTTTTGGTGTGCTTGGACCATGTTAGTTTGTTGGTGATGTGGACACCAAGGAACTTGAAGCTCTCAACCTGCTCCACTACAGCCCTGTCGATGAGAATGGGGGTGTGCTCGGTCCTCTTCTTTTTCCTGTAGTCCACAATCATCTCCTTTGTCTTGATCACGTTGAGGGAGAGGTTGTTGTCCTGGCACCACACGTCTCGCCGTTGTCGGTGATCAGACCTACCACTGTTGTGTCATCGGCAAACTTAATGATGGTGTTGGAGTCGTGCCTGGCCATGCAGTCATGAGTGAACAGGGAGTACTGGAGGGGACTGAGCACGCACCCCTGAGGGGCCCCCGTGTTGAGGATCAGCGTCGCGGATGTGTTATTACCTACTCTTACCACCTGGTGTGGCCCGTCAGGAAGTCCAGGATTCAGTTGCAGAGGGAGGTGTTTAGTCCCAGGGTCGTTAGCTTAGTAATGAGCTTTGAGGGCAATATGGTGTTGAAAGCTGAGCTGTAGTCAATTAATAGCATTAATAGCAATAGAGATTGCAACATCTGTGGATCTGTTGGGGCGATATGCAAATTGGAGTGGGTCTAGGGTTTCTGGGATAATGGTGTTGATGTGAGCCATGACCAGCCTTTCAAAGCACTTCATGGCTACAGAGGTGAGTGCTACGGGTCGGTAGTCATTTAGGCAGGTTGCCTTAGTGTTCTTGGGCACAGGGATTATGGTGGTCTGCTTGAAACATGTTGGTATTACAGACTCAGACAGGGAGAGGTTGAAAATGTCAGTGAAGACACTTGCCAGTTGGTCAGCGTATGCTCGGAGTACACGTCCTGGTAATCCGTCTGGCCCTGCGGCCTTGTGAATGTTGACCTGTTTAAAGGTCTTACTCACATCAGCTACGGAGAGCATGATCACACAGTCATCCGGAACAGCTGATGCTCTCATGCATGTTTCAGTGTTACTTGCCTCGAAGCGAGCATAGAAGGAATTTAGCTCGTCTGGTAGGCTCGTGTCACTGGGCAGCTCGCGGCTGTGCTTCCCTTTGTAGTCTGTAATAGTTTGCAAGCCCTAGTTTGCAAGTCCTGCCACATCTGACGAGCGTCGGAGCCGGTTTAGTACAATTCGATCTTAGTCCTGTATTGACGCTTTGCCTGTTTGATGGTTCGTCGGAGGGCATAGTGGGATTTCTTATAAGCTTCAGGGTTAGAGTCCTGCTCCTTGAAAGCGGCAGCTCTACCCTTTAGCTCAGTGCGGATGTTGCCTTTAATCCATGGCTTCTGGTTGGGGTTTGTACGTACAGTCACTGTGGGGACGACGTCATCGATGCACTTATTGATGAAGCCAGTGACTGATGTGGTGTAGTCCTCAATGCCATTGGAAGAATCCCGGAACATATTCCAGTCTGTGCTAGCAAAACAGTTCTATAGCTTAGCATCTGCTTCATCTGACCACTTTTTTATTGACCGAGTCACTGGTGCTTCCTGCTTTAGTTTTTGCTTGTAAACAGGAATCAGGAGGATAGAATTATGGTCGGATTTTCCAAATGGAGGTTGAGGGAGAGCTTTGTACGGGTCTCTGTGTGTGGTGTAAAGGTGGTCTAGAGTTTTTTTCCCTCTGGTTGCACATTTAACATGGTGGTAGAAATGAGGTAAAACGGATTTAAGTTTCCCTGCATTAAAGTCCCCGGCTACTATGAGCGCCGCTTCTGGATAAGCATTTTCCTGTTTGCTTTTGGCCGTATACAGTTCATTGAGTGCGGTCTTAGTGGCAGCATTGGTTTGTGGTGGTAAATAGACAGCTACGAAGAATATAGATGAAAACTCTCTTGGTAGATAGTGTGGTCTACAGCTTATCATGAGATACTCTACCTCAGGCGAGCAAAACCTCAAGACTTCCTTAGATATCATGCACCAGCTGTTGTTTACAAATATACATAGACCGCCACCCCTTGTCTTACCAGAGGCTGCTGTTCTATCCTGTCGATACAGTGTATAACTCGCCAGCTGTATGTTATTCATGTCATCGTTCAGCCACGACTCGGTGAAATATAAGATATTACAGTTTTTAATGTCCCGTTGGTAGGATATTCGTGCCTGTAGTTCGTCCATTTTATTATCAAGCGATTGTATGTTGGCCAATATTATCGATGGCAAAGGCAGATTAGCCACTCGTCGCCGGCTCCTTACCAAGCACCCCGATCTCCTATTCTTTCTACTGCGAATGATGGGGATGAGGGCCCTGTCGAGTGTCTGGAGCAAAACCCTCTCGTCCAACTCATAAAAGAAAAAATATTTGTCCAGTTCAAGGTGAGTAATCGCTGTTCTGATGTCCAGAAGTTATTTTCGGTCATAAGAGACGGTAGCAGCAACATTATGTACAAAATAAGTTAATAACAATGCGAGAAAACACACAAAATAGCACGGTTGGTTAAGAGTCCATAAAACGGCAGAGGTCACAACAATGGAGGGTACAACAATACTTTGCGCTTTCAACATCAAACCCTGGGAATCTCACATGATTATCTTATCATTATTTGAATAATCAATCTATGTATCTATATAATCACCAGCCAAGTCTCATATGGCATATGTTCAGCAGTAGACAGTATTGATTTACAGAGCAGGGTAGGTGGTGGTTATCTCAAAGTGAAGACCCAACACGTCCCTAATGGTGGCCTCCTGATTCAGTACCAATAGCAGTAGTCAGCCAGCGAACACAGTTACACGACCATGGGCTTTTTCCTGTGGGGTAACAGGAGTGTCAGGCAGAACAAAGGGAGAGCTTGTCGTACTGCCAGCCTGGTCTCATAGACTAGACGTAACATAGTAAATGTAAATCTGGGAATCTAAAATTAATATGATATGTTACGTTTGGTATGGTTACATAAGACAGTAGGTTACTTAAGGCAACAACAAAAAAAGTGTAGTTGGTTGGGGTGGATGGGTGGGTGTATAACGCGAACGTCTAGAAACCCAAAGGTTGCGTGTTCGAATCTTATCACGGACAACTTTAGCATTGTAGCTAATTAGCAACTTTGCAATAACTTACTACTTTGCAACTACTTTGCATGTTAGCCAACCCATCCCCTAACTCTAACCTTAACCTTAACCTTAACCCTAACCTTAACCCCTAACCCTAACCCCTAGCCTAGCTAACGTTAGCCACCTAGCTAAAGTTAGTGTCAGCCACCTAGCGACCTAGCAAATGTTAGCCACAACAAATTGGAATTCTTAACATATCATACGTTCGGCAAATTTGTCCCATATTGTATGAATTGCAATTCGTAACATATTGTACGAATTAACATTTGTAACATATCATAAGAATTGTAATTCGTAACATATCACACAAAATGGATGATGGATTCCACAAATTAATACATACCCCATGAAACTTAACATATCATACTAATTGGAGTATCCCGGATTTAAATTTAGTATGTTACGTCTACCCCTGAGTCCAGGTTGGTACTGCTTGTGCCTCATCCATAATGGATCAAAGGTGTAGCGTTCGGACGCTGTTTGAACAACACAACATGCAAATGACCAGAATTGTCTCTCACTTGGCAAAGCTCTATAACGATTTCACCACTACTTCACCATGCAGTCACCAAGCAAAAGGTGTGGGAATACTTCCAGTCAAGTTATTATAGTCAGTAGCTTATATCAAATGAATTAGACCTCGAAAAAGCATTTAGTATTGAGAAGAACAATTGTGAACATGTTACCACTGCATATGCATTACGTCTTGGCATTGTAGTTTTGGGCCTACAAAAAATGTAATTAGACAGGCCTTGCCCAGAAAAGCGCCTCTAGCGAAATTAAAGCTCTTTAGGACTTTATGGGGAAAATAAAATAACATACTGCCACAATGAGTTGTGAAAAGACTGGCTCTCTGCATTGTATGGAGGGAACATTTTCCATGGCTCTTGAGCCACTGCTAGTGAGGGGAATAGTGAGGGGATCGGACTGTAAAAGAACGATAGCACTGTTCGTTGATCCCTGTATTGGCCTGTAAGTCTGGGGGTTACACAGTACAGTATAATCACCATGTGTCTCCGACTAACAAATCAAATCAAATCAAAGTGTATTTGTCACACGCGCCGAATACAACAGGTGTAGACCTTACAGTGAAATGCTTACTTACAAGCCCTAAACCAACCATGCAGTTTTAAAGAAAAATAAGAGTTAAGAAAAATATTTACTAAATAAAATAAAGTAAAAAATAAAAGAGCAACAATAAAATAACAATAACGAGGCTATATACAGGGGTACCGGTAATACACTGCTTTTATGGGTGAATTCAGTGGCTCAGGCCAGAGAGGGTGACTAGAACATTACTAGGCCGTACTAGATCATTAGTAGTACTGAACCATTTCTCACTTACTGTAGAGAGGGAAAAAACACAAACATATTTTTCTGATACAGGAGTTATCCTTTTACCTTTTCTGACCGTTCAATGTATACACTGTATATACAGTGACCTCTACACAACTTTTCCATAATTCACCACAAGTAACTACACTTGGTCTCGCCATATTTTCAGAATCTCAACCTGAGAATCTTTTAAACTAATTTGATTGTGTACAGAAAGATATTGAGATTTTAAACAGAATTGTCTCGCTTGTATCTATGGTTTCAAACATAAGGACGTATGGCATCGGTTAATTAAAAAATGTATTTCCTCACCCTTGATCTTCTAATTATACTGAACAGTGGTATCCTTCTACAGCTGTAATTACTAATGATATTGCCTTCAGAGTTTCATTATGGGCTTTATTATTAAGGCAGACAAAATTATATGTAATGTAATGCTTTGGATCACTTAGACAAATAGTGCAGTAGAGAGGGGAATGGAAAGGTCCTATATCTTTGTCTCTGACTATTCTCCTGTGGACTGTGTAGTGAGTATTGTGAAGGTGTATCTTCCAAGAGATCAAAAGCCAGGACAAATGGTAGACTGTTCTAGAGATTGGTGATGACACACACAACAAACACTCACACGATCTCTAGCCCTGTGGATCCTGTGTGAAGTTGGCCTGTAGGTCTCTACACACTTCCTCTGAGGCGTTTGGTCGTCTCATCATGTAAAATCAGCCAATGTCAAAACAACACCTGTCTCTCTCCAATATGAGACAGAAAGAAACTGTCACACACTAAAAACTGGAAGCCTGTTCAGACAGAGCAGCACCACTTCAAATATGTCACTGCAGCGCTAGCTAATTCTCTGGAGTGGGACTGAGTGCTTCACAACATTATCAACTGTGACAGGCAGATTGTATTTTCACGTGAGCGTGATCGACAACAGATTACACACAGCCTGGGCTGTTCCTGTTGGAAATGTGTTGGTGTTTATCTCACTCTTATGAAAGGCAGACTGGTTCCTTTACTTCTTCCAGTAACATACATACACACACACACACACACACACACACACACACACACACACACACACACATACACACACACACAAACACACACACACACACACATATATTTAGGCAGCCCAATTATGTGTGTGACACATGTTATGAAGTCACTGCCAGGGAAGGCTTAAGAAACAATCTGAGCAAGATCAATATCAGTAACCGCACTTGTGTGTTTGACTCACATCCAGTCGCCATATTCCTCTTCTCCTCTATGCACAATGCATGCCAAACCTCATGAAATTGCATTTGCCCAAAAGCTTACCGTCTGTGTATGCATGGTGACATATTTCAAATTGTATAATCATTCTGGCAAACAGTACGTTTTATTCATGAAACTTTGAAGTGGCTGTCAATTCCCCTAAAGTGCTAAACATGTTCAGGTCGGGATCTCTCATAACAGGGAGAGACAGGGGGAGGGAAGCCCCAATAAAAGTGTGTCAGGAGGGGACAGTGGGCTCCAAGGGTGGGCTAAATGTAGTTTCATGGGAAAAATATACACTCTTAACACTAAACTAGCCAAATCTCAGGCCATGTTAAAAGTAAAGGAAGGCTGTATATTATGCTCCCTGACCCTTCTGAAATTAGATGACATGTCCCATCACTCTAGGAATTAGATTTACTCAAATATGGTTAGCTGATTAACGGACAACATTCAACATTCCAGTGGGTGGTAAGATAAATAATATGCATCGTGAACAATACAATTTGGAAGACAAGATATCTTATGACTATAAAACAACTTTTTGTCCCTTGAACACTATTTTTAAACAAATCAAAACGGAACTAAAAAGAAGAAGAAAGCTGGACTCCAAAAACTTCCATGGGCACTATTCCATCTGTAAACCATGTAATAATGAACCTATGTTTTGATGTGAAGCTGAATTGTATTTACAGTATATGAAGTAGACTATTATGATTCTAATATGTGGAAAACTTAAATAAAGCTTATTTTAAACAAAAAAAGCTAGATTAAAGGGGATGTGGGGTTGCTATCAGCGTGCCATATTAATGTGTCAGACCAGTTTTGGATACTAAGTCAATCTATTTACAAGACAATTGAGGCAAAGACTACGAGGAGAATAACATTTTGTCGGTAACTGTATACCCACAAGACAAAACCGACTTATTCAGATATGCTGACCCGATCAATCACACTCCACTCTGTATTGTGGACAGTAACTAAATCCCTCTCTAAAGTTATCCAATGTAAATTATATGATAATGTTACATACCTAATAGCACATCACAATGTGTCTGCCCATGATGCGTAGCACTGACAGTGCTTATTGGTTACTATTTTAGAACTATTTTCATATTGTCCAAAAACCATTGGGTTATAGACTGTGCAGCCACAGTGACTGTATAAGCCACCAGATGGGGAAACCCCTCATTCCATCTAATTTGCAACACCATCAAGTAAGTTCAGTCATTTCAGTGTGTAGATGTAATAAGTCCCTTTACCATAGACTCCTCCATCTAGATCCTGGCCACTTCAGGACACCTATCCCAATCATTTTCATACTTTCAATATTGTATTTGTGTCTCTCACACACTCTTGTATAAGTGACTGGTTTATCCAGCATTCTCCCAGTCTGATTGCCTTACTCTGATCTCTCCAGGTGCCAACCGACCGAAGACGACCTCAAAACACAGACACCCACCAGGACCTTTCTGATGAATCACACACACACGCACACACACACACACACACACACACACACACACACACACACACACACACACACACACCACAGAGAGGGCACTGAGGCTGACGTCTGGAAAGTGGTGGATGCAAGCTCCTTTAAACTGTACAGTCTGTCACTCCATAGCAACCCATAATAAACTACAAAGTTTGTCACTCCATAGCAACCCATAATAAACTGTACAGTCTGTCACTCCATAGTAACCCATAATTAACTGTACAGTCTGTCACTCCATAGCAACCCATAATAAACTGTACAGTCTGTCACTCCATAGCAACCCATAATAAACTGTACAGTCTGTCACTCCATAGCAACCCATAATAAACTGTACAGTCTGTCACTCCATAGCAACCCATAATAAACTACAAAGTTTGTCACTCCATAGCAAACCATAATAAACTGTACAGTCTGTCACTCCATAGCAACCCATAATAAACTGTACAGTTTGTCACTCCATAGCAACCAATAACACACATCACAATAAAGATACTCGGCAGCACCACGCGAGTCAAGCTCCACAAGTCATCATAGTACTAAGACTCATCCATCCCATGTCATTCAACTACAAAGTTATGTGTTATGTTGAAGTTACTATGTGACCTGTGTCATGTTTGGGGGTCATTTAATGTTTCAGCATGCTGAGGTCCATGGCCTACCCTTGATAACTGTCATGTTGTATGATGGGCCTCCTATGTCTAATGGACTCTAGCCTATCGATTGTTCTAGGGTTCAGCTAGAGGAAATTCAATTAAAGATTAAAGGGTCACGTGACGTGAAGGTGGTATCCTGAGTTATCGGACACCGAAGGTTTCAGTTACAGGCCCGTCAAGCAGATTAGTCAGCTTCATTTATTTATTAACTGATTTCATGTTCCTTTTTTTTCTCGGACTTGCCTTGTACAGTACTGAGGTGACAGGCCTGTCCAGCAGATAAAGGGTTAAAATAATGCTAAGCTATTTTACAGCCAGGTAGACTTTTGACACAAAGGCCAAACGTTTCTTACTAGGGGAAATTAAGATGACTATTTTTTAAACAACTATTCAAGAAACTTGAGGCTGAGATGCATAATGTGAATTTAATAGAACCCTGGTATTACCAAACCTATCTGAGGTCCATCTCACAAATAGTTTTGGCTCCTTTGTCTTCTCTGAAGTGGCATACATGCTGTTCTAATTGTTATCTTCACACTAATTGAGTGGATGTTTTGAAATCATTTGGTTGGGGGATAACCCTTGCTAATTTGCTCATGCTTACTGTCTGTGTCAGGCCTTATCTTGGGAGATAACTGGAGCCTGGAGAATGATTGACAGATGCAGAACAACTGTAGATTAAGAACATTACATTTTTTCACAGAAACATTTACTTATGCAAATATCTTAATGTTTTTAGAAATTGTCCTGTGCCAAAATTGAAACAATTTATTATTATTATTATTATTATTATTATTATTATTATTATTATTATTATTATTATTATTATTATTATTATTATTATTGTGCCTGTTTAGTCTATAGGCTATGCTGAATCCGATCAAAAACAAGATTAAAGTCAACTGGGCCTATATATTTAACGCTTAGTTAATGTCAGTGTGTAATGTTAATATAATCAATTACAAGGACAACAACCACAACAGTTTGGTCACTTGAATTTCATTAGGTGGGCCAGCTGCACAAGTTAAAAGCACACCCTCCAAGGTTATTCAGTTAAAGCACATAGCCGCTATAATCATACTCTCTGACAGTCCTTTCACAGTGCTTAATTGTCCGTCCACTTTATCAGGTTTGAGATAATAATGCATTAGTGCTAAGCCTCCCTCATCAAAGTACTTGAGAAATGTGAGCCCGCCCCCTTTTAGGAGTAAAACCTAATATTTCTCCGCGCTGGGAGAGGGTGAGGGAGAGACTCGGCCAGGATTGTGGGAGCGAAGAGAAACAGCCCTCACAACATCATCAGCTACAGACGTCCACGGCTTCAACCGTCCCTTCCTTTCGCCGACACATCACTGGAGACCAAGCAACCATCCTCACTGTCCTCAAAGACACTGTCAGGCGAGAGAGCGGCTAGTTTTTGATATCATTTTAGAGTGCCGTTCTTTTTTGAGTTGCGTTGCTGCCGGTGCTGGATTTAAGTGCGTCTTTGCGAAGTCCATCCCGGGCATCCAACCGCTTCCTTCACGCTCTGTCATTCGGCCGGACGACACAACCGGAGACTGCCTGTGGTATCTCGCACTTACCGGACAGATTTCATGCATAATAAAGTGAGTAACGTGCTCCTGCATCTATCAAATCTTTGTCATATTCAGAGGACACGTTGTATCTCGATGGAAGCAGCGAGGCATCTTTATTTATAATCTTTGGTGTCAGTTTGACATCACCGGGAAACTTGAGCGCTATTTTGAAGCGCGTTACCTCCCCAAAAACTTATCTGCACCTATTGATAAAATGTGACAATGAACTTATCTTATCTCAAAGCATATGACAACTGTGTCTTTTAATTAGATAGGCTACAAGCAGCAAAATAATTACGAGAGTCAAGGTTTGTCTCGTGGTTTTGTTGTATTATAAGTGTTGCTTTGACCTTGCAGTGTTTCTTTCCCACAATATTGCAGCACCGTATCCACAGGCGCACAATAGAGTGCTTGAGCTACTGGCAGCGTCTTATATTGAAGCGTTATGACATATTATGTAGCATTTTACAAGAATTCCTCTGAAATATTCGTATAGGCCTATTAGTTTAAATATATATATATATATTCACAATTTCTGCGGGTCCCACAAATTAGGAAAGTATGGACTGTTAATAATGAAGTATAGCATTCTTTATATGAGCGGCTCATTTTGTAGATTGAATTGAACTTGTCAAAAGTTAGGCTTGACACATTTTACATTTCGACAAAGTTTTCCAATGCATTCTGAATTAATGCAACTCAACATGATCATGTTTTACTGGCATATTATCAAGATGCGTGTTAGTTGTCTTAACTTACTATTTTTAACGATATAAAGTCACATTCACACCTGTTAACTGACATTACTGCCAGATCAAATGATTCAGCTTTCCTACTGTATTTGTATGACATAGTCTCACAGTCTAATACAATATCCAGCTCTACAATATCCATGTGTAATTATAGTCAGTCAAGCAATGGAGCTAAATTGTGGAGAATTGATAGCCTAGTGATGACCATTCTGACAAACTGAAGCTTGTCTGTTTTCTTTGGGGTTAAGGAAGATACTAGTAGGTTTGCCGTTTCTACCCATCAGAAATATAAGTACCTACCTATTAAGCTATATGTATAGCATATATAGTGGCTGTAAAGTCAGGGCTCTATATTCATTGAATAAATATATTATATATAAAATATCACTCTTGATAGCTTTTAGTACAGAAGAGATGTTCTGTGAACTCCCTGATTTTTTTCAGACCGTTTTGTTGAAGCTTGTCCTTTGACCAGGCTAATTTGAGCTTGATATAAAGAGTGGGACCTGTGGTAATTGTCATTGCTTTTTGAGAAATTGAAATTAAAATTACATTTATATTTTGGATATAATATAATTTGGAATCCCTCATAGATATTTACAGAAATAGAGTAAGGCACGTTTCATATATTAAATAGTGCCTTCATTTCTGATACCTTAGGACAACAGTGTGTGTATATCTAGCTAATACTGAGTGTGTATTATGCAAATTGTATGCACTTGTATAGCTAAGATAAATATAATAATACTTTTAATACTATAAATTCGTATCATGATGTGAAATATAAATTAACTATTTACTCAATGCTATTATTTCTTCAAATTAGTCACAGTTATTGAACTGCCTAATTATATGGTTTCTGTATTATTTTGTAAAAAGTAATTGAGCAGAGGCAGTGATTGTGAGGACATTCTGGAAAAGTACAGCCCCATCCAGAGGCTTTTAGAGTTGCTACCACCTCTGGGCTGTTGGACTACTTGAAATACAAGCAAAGCTCAGTGCAAGGCTAATGTCTCTGCATTTATCAATAATATCAGCTTAGTTAGATTTCAGCAAAGTGGGATTTGTTTGGTTGATTCGAGGCCCCAGTGTATTTTGCATTACTCAGAATGTTCTTGACTTTCTGTTGTGAAAGAGTAGACGTGAAGTTGTCCTTTGGCAGGGAGTAATGGACATACTCTCACAGCTTTACTGTACTCCTTCCCACCCCCACCATCAATGAAGATGTTCTTTGTGTCGCTCGCCTGTTGCTCTCTTGGGATTTAGAGTTAGGTTAATCTGCTCAGAGGGAAGGTGAGCGTTCGCATGTGGACACACGATTACACACAGAGGACTCTCTCAGCCAAGCTCTGTAATATCAGTCACACACACACACACACACACACACACTCTCTCTCTCTCTCTCTCTCTCTCTCTCTCTCTCTCTCTCTCTCTCTCTCTCTCTCTCTGTCTCTCTGTCTCTCTGTCTCTCTCTCTCTCTCTCTCTCTCTGTCTCTCTGTCTCTCTGTCTCTCTCTCTCTCTCTCTCTCTCTCTCTCTCTCTCTCTCTCTCTCTCTCTCTCTCTCTCTCTCTCTCTCTCTCTCTCTCTCTCTCTCTCTCTCTCTCTCTCTCTCTCTCTTTCTCTTTGGCGGTGCTTTGTTTCTCTTACCCTTCTCAGACCTGTCCTTCCTAACAAATCATTGGGGATTGTGGATGCCAATTCACAAAACCAACAGTGACAACATGCTCTTACCCTTCTCACAAAGAGGGATTAGGGGGTCACGTGTCACTCTGATTGGCCAGGGCATTTAGCCGATTGTCGAGGCACGTCGCTGTACACCAGGGGCTCAATAAAGCTTTATTCAAGTGAAGGGACACCCTTTGAGCCAGGATCACTGCTTTTGCTGTAAACCCCCAAAACAGCTTCAGCTTCCTCTGAGTGACCAGTGTAGTTAGAATGTTCCTCTCTAATACTGATTTATGAACAGAGAAAATATTTACTGGTTGATATTCAACAGCATGACCTGAAAAAGTTCAGCTCTCTGTTGGCATTCAGTGAAATAAGGAAATCTGTCAAAGAGTGCTTGATTTAAGGCGTAAACTAGCATGCTCCATAAACTCTAAAAAGGACTGCTGAATTTGGTCGCTTACATTTCAAGGGAATAGTCTCTACAGTGATACCTACGGGCATATGCTACATAAGCAAGGCATGGTTCAAAATACCATCCTAATGAAGGAAAAAGTAAATCTATGAAAACATTATTCTAAATAGAAACATCACAAGCGTTTACGTTTAAGCAAATAATTTAATAGCCCGTATTGCTTTACTTTAAAGTTAGATTTTTTTCCCCCAGTAATGTTCGCAAATGTTTTGGAAGGGGTTTGCAGAGTTTGCTCAGTTAAACATCAGTAAAACACTTTCATTTGCAGATTGCAGGTTGGCAAGATCTTGTGGTAGATACTAGATACTGAAGTAATTGCACTTTATGCCCTTCGGCTTAAAGAAGCGGGTAACATTTGAAGCAATTCAGAGGAATCTCATTTACTTCAGATGAGGAGGGCACATCATATTTTACACCATTAGGTGATATTCTCACAAATGACATTGTATTTTGGGGTCCTTTTTCCACTCTAAATGTGACGATGATACACACAGGAACTCAAACGTACAGTACACAGGAAAGGTGATTATTTTCTCCTATTTGATCTGAAATGAACAGTGCAATAGTGCTGAGCTCTGCTCGGAATAGCTCAGTGGTATTTTTCTGCTGTGTTGGAGCAGATTCAAATGATTTGGTTTTATGATAACTTGAGGGGTTTCAGTGTGAGCCCTTGTTTATTGTAAGGCATGTGTTCCCTCTACTGCTAGGTATGGGACGAATATTGTTCTGTTTAGCTTTTTGTTTTGAATGACCTCAGCATGTGTTTATTTACTAATTTAGTGCAGATCCCAATTTTATTGTCCTAACTGATGTATGTCTTAGGAATATTTCCCCCTTTGTTTGTGTTTTTTGCGAGCATTGTCACAGTATCTTTATTAGGCTGAAATTACTAATAAAGTTAATAAATAAGCCCAAGAAAGTAATGCAGTCTTTCAATGCTTTATGATGTATTTCAATGCAGATATGAGTGTGTCCTGGTTTGCATAACGATGCAAAGTCTTCTGTCTCTATCTAGTAATTAGCCATGACGTTCAGCAACTTTTTCTCAGTGCTGTAAGTGGAAGGGGATGTGCAGGGTTTGTTCGCTAGGGTGTTAAATATCACAGAGGAATATCTCATGCTTTGATGTTTAATTGTATTGTAAAACACATTTTAGAATATTTCTGCATAAAGTAGAATTCTAGCTGTGCTGTGCTTTGTGTTTGGTGTTCCTTTTGTTTGCGAGCGTGTGTGTGTGTGTGTTTGTGTGTGTGTTTGTGTGTGTGTTTGTTTGTCTGAGTTTTTGTGTCTGTTGGTACACATTTAAATAAAAATTCATGTCTTTTTTTAATTCTCACATGGAGGAGGGGAGGAATTGATGTCTGGAAAGATGGAAGAGTCGAGAAAAAGTGTCAGTGTGACGGCTGGAAAGATAAACTGAGGAGAAACAAATACTATGAAAGAGAATGTAATACAGACTTTGAAAGAGACAGAATGAAATGGTAAAGAAAGAGATTGATGTGTAGGAGAGAAAAAGTGTTTCTGTCAGTTGGGCAGTCTGAAGTCAGTATCTCCTAACGTGTGATTCCAAACGGACTAGACTAGATGAACAGTACTTCCTGCCTGTTGCTTCCTGTTTCCTGTTTCCTGTCAGGCCAGGTTATCATGGCGGCTGCTTGATGGGTGGTCTGGGCAGGACAGGACAGACATGGACAGATTTCAGCGCTACTGACCACATTGACTACTAATATCACCAGCTCCAGCCTTTAACTGCATACAAGCGAGGCTAAGATCCCCCTAAAATACCCACATATGGAGCTCGCCATGTAGACCTCTGCCCTGGAATATTTGGATTGAGAGAGGAGGACAGAAGAAAGGAGGGTTGGATGTGATAAGAGGGAGAGAAACATTTAGAGAAGGATATGGGATATATTCCAAACAGTACGCGATACACCCAGTAAGTCTGTAAATGATATTATGAGCCCGGGTTGTATTAGTTTAGAGTAGATAAGAATAGCTTTTACTGCATTTATATACAGTGTGTCTAGTGTGTCAGTGAAAGTTCATTTTCAAGCAATAGAAAAGTCAGACATTAGACATTAAAGACTACAAGTTTTATTTTTATTATATATGTTTACTTGCGTTAGTTACCATAGTTTCCCAGTGAGATTTATTTTCTTAATAGCTGACTTATTGCAGACGAAATCCAGGCACCTCGTACAGTACATGGGTAGTCTCCAAAAACCAAATAGCCCGCCTGCGTCTTGAAGTGTCTACTTTACCTGCCCTAAATGTGCTGTGAAATAAAACTGGAATTAACTCCAAATCCTTTTTTTGGGGTGGGTCAGAGGGGTGAGTTGTTTGCTCTTGGTGCACATAAATTCTGAGATGAAAGGCATATTCCTTGATAAAACACAGTGGCTGACCTGTGTCTCTGCCGTGGTGTGATGTAGTGTGGCGTAGCGTTGCGAGGGACGACTTCTCCCTCACTGTTCAGAGACAAGTCCCACCTCCTCCTTTGATGTGGCATGCTGTTGGACTTCACCCAATGACAAGAGAAAAAGGAGGGGGGAAAAGTGCAGAAATATTTTCCAGTGACTGTAATTTATCTTTGTCACCCTAGCAACATAGCCGAGTCATTCTGAAACACGGTCCGGTGAGACACACAGAGGATCCTCTGTGCCCTGGCCTCACATACTCTAACATCCATCTGAAAGCCCATCGCTGCCATCAATGCTGCCTCCCGCCTGCCGCCGTGCTTCACAGCTCACTAATAGGTGTTTTTAGACGATCCTGTGTTCATGGAGCCAGAGGCAGAGTTTCTCACATACACCCTGACCAGTGAAGTTAAATTTTTTTATATTGTTATAATAGTTTATTTGTAATCGTTGACTGATATGTAAATGTTCATTATATTGGCGCAGAGCTGATTTATAAAGTGTTTATTTTTTAATGCCCCAGGTTATTTTATGTCACAAAGCCACAGCTCTGTAACCACAGGATCTCTAAGCAGGAAGTTCTCTGTTGGAGTCAGTGGCCACTGTCGAAAATATTGTTAGTGAATAATACTGACAGAGTGGAGACGCTACAGTAGGAATCACTCTGTTCTGTAGAGCACACAG
>NW_028160867.1:30000-64576 GCF_964263955.1 Coregonus lavaretus
GGTGAGGAGAGATGGGTGAGGAGAGAGGGGTGAGCAGTAAAGTAGGGCGGGAGGTGAGGAGTGATGAGGGTTTGTAAAGGAGCAGTGCTGCAGTGACACCTTTCTATTTTTCTATAAAGCATAATACCTCCGGTTTATGTGTATTTGTGTCGGTCTGTGAGGGTGTGTGTGTGAGCGGTATTGTTTGGCTAAAAATGGCCCTGGTCTTATTTTTGGCCCTGTGCTTGGCTCATGGTTTATAAATATCTGAGGAAGCATGGGGGATACCTACCATCCCTCCCCCACAGTCCCAGGCCCTCACAGGGCCTCCACGTCACATCCCTCCCCCACTACAGTGCATCCTCGCTGGGCTACTCCACCGCTGGGCTACTCCAGTGCAGCCCCCTGGGGGACTACCAAACAGGATGGGATTCACATAGAAGGTGTATCAAGCCAATGAGAAATTCCTCTACAGTAGGAGACATTGTTGTTGTCTTCTTGGTGTGTAGACTTGGACATAGTTGAATAGGGTAGACATTTTGGAATATGAGGGGAGTGAATTGGTGATAATTGTATGTCTCTCTTGTTGTTGAGACTATCAGCAAAAAATGACAGTATTGGGCTGTGAGGGTGGTGTCGTGAGAGGAGTTTTAAACAGGTTAAGCTGGAGCAAAGTGTTTTCTGACGCCCACTGTGTCTGTAAACTGGAGGGTTGATTTCCTCTCTGCTCAATGCCATCTACTGTATATGCGGAGGTGTCATGTTAATTTCACTGCACTCAGTCATTGGGTGATCAGGTCTCAAATGTAGTGTTTTTTTTATGACACTATTAACTGAAAACACTCTCATACTGTATGTAGGGAATCTTTGGATTGATTTGATAGATATTAATCAACCTTCTGCTAACTAGTGGTCATGTTGAGCTCGGTTATAATCATATTAACTAGGGCATCCTTGTGAAGAGAGAGACGGAGGGAAGAAATAGAGAGAGAGCGAGAGAGAGAGAGAGGGAGGGAGAAAGAAAGAGGGAGGGAGGGGGGAGGGAGAGAGAGAGAGAGAGAGAGAGAGAGAGAGAGAGAGAGAGAGAGAGAGAGAGAGAGAGAGAGAAAAAAAAAAGAAATCTCACTAGTTATAATATAGTAATAGAGCAGTAGTTTTCTCCAATGTGTTTGTACCTTTCTGAAGGGAATAGTACTGGCTGTTATTAATATGCTTTTGACTGCTTAATTTGATAAGTGGGCTTCTTGTTAAAGAAGCCCAGGATTGTTCTCAGAGAACAGACAGTTTTTTTATGTTCTTCAAAATGCTGCCTGTCGATGACCCACTTCTGAGATTGTCGAAAACAAGGAAGAGAAATCCACAGGGAGATAGAAAGAGAGAAAGGGAGAGAAGAGAGTGAGAGAGATATATTGAGAGCAAGAGGGAGATACGGGAAGAGAGAAAGAGTAAGAATGAAAGGCTCTTGTTAATTATTGTGGGAAGTAAATTCAAAATCCTTTTCTGCCTCCCCTCCCTCCTCGCCCCCCTCCTCCTCTACCTCTCATCTCCTCCTCCTCTTCCGCTACCGTTCAGCTGCCTACCTTCCTGGGCTCCTCTTCCCTCTAGTCTAATTGGTAGAGTAGCACTTGGAACGATAACAGGGATTAGCTTCCGATGCTTGCTAGCTCCCCTCGGTTAAGTACACCTGTAATGAGTTGTTTATTTGGGATAATGCGCAGCAGGAGCGGCTGGGGTCCAGAGCTAACCCCCCCCCCCCCTCTGGAAACACACATACACACACAGCCCTGGGATGGGTCGCTTACTGGACAGGGTGGATCAGAGAGAGAAGACGGGGAGGGTCCTTCATCGTTCTCAGCCCGTTCCTGAGGTCATGTGGCCTGGGGATTTTTCTCAGGGTGGAGAAAACCATTTCTAATATGAAAAAATGAAGGGAGGGAATGGAGAGAGGAGAGGGAGAGAGGAGAGGGAGAGAGAGATATGTGCCCACCAGTGTGAGTGTGTGAAGTGGAAAAAGCTGTTTGTTTGCAAAGGGGACGTGCTCTGCTATCATTAGCCAGGGGGGTAGGGAGGGGGCAGGGTGGGGTGTGGAGGGTGTGGGGGGGAGAGCAGGCGAGGTTATGTGAACGGTGCAGATGTTCTCCGAGCTGAGGGATTTGAGGCGGGAACTACGGCTAGTCAGCCATGTCCTTCACTGTACTGTACGGCCGGACCAGAACTAAGCCTTGTGAACCAAATCTCCCACTCCCCCACTCTAGCTCTTCACTTCCCAAATAAGAAAATAACTAAATGTTGATGGCAACGATAAGACTGCAGAGAAAAAATAGATAGACATGATTTATATGCCTCTCTGTAGGCATTTGCTGTTTTCTTTTCTCTTTTTATCTCAGTGATCAAGAAACAGTTAGCATTCAGTCCACATGGAAATTAGGAGCTGAATAATAGTCATAATAAGAGTGATTATTTCAAAATACATGAATTAAGGATATGTAAGCATTATTACATTTTCCTAATTTTTTTGGTTTTCCCTCTGACATAATCTCCAATTTTATGTTGCTTTAGTTTGTCGCCCCCCATCCTTTGTCATTGAGCCGGTTCAAACCGTTCTAAGCAGAATAGGATGCGGTTGAATCTACAGATCAGCAGAAGAACGTCAGAGAAGGCCCCAACTTCCCTGTCACCCTTTCTGATTGCATGCTGCAGAAACAGGGCCAGCGCAGCGACAGTGAGACGAGGTAGGGAGGGGGAGACAACAGAGCAAAGCCTCACCGTGTTGTGCTAATGCATTCAGCCTGCCACGGTATCCAACAACAAGCCAAAATATCACACATCTCCACATCACACGCTACTCCTACAACAGCACACACAGGGAAAGAAAACAAGCTCAAGAAAAAGCTAGCAAGGAGGATAACATGTGAACAAGTTGTATGGAACTTTCTGGAGGAAAAATTTAAAAGAAAATAAAATGTTGTAGGATGATAGCAGGAGTTAAATTGCCTTGCTACATGGCACGGCACACAGTTCGTGAGGCAAATAAAGGAGGGAAAGTACCTTGACAGATTTTCTCATTGCTGTGAGCTACGCCAGGCACAATGGTGCGCTGTGGGCTAAAAATAGAACTTGGCCAAAGCGGCAGTGGGGTTTTTGGCCAGAGGGGTCATTTTTGTGTGATACAATGGCCTTCGCTATAATCACGTACGGAGAGGAGACGAGTGTCTCTGCCAAGATGTGTGGTCGCGCGTCAGTAATTTAATATTTGTTTGTCTCTTTTCATTCTTTCTTTCTCTGTCTCTGTCTCTCTCTCTCTCTCTCCCCCCTCCTCCTCCTCCTCCTCCTCCTCCTCCCTGGTAGGGTTTAAGTAACAGTAAGCTTTATCAGATCACTCTGGCTGAGGTCTCTTTCAAACCTCTCTTTGCCGTTTTGATTTTGTGCAGCTGTGCGGGCTCTTTAATCATACTCTATCTTTTTCCCCTCGTCCTCCCCTCCCCTCCCCTCCCCTCGTCCTCCCCTCCCCTCCCCTCGTACTCCCTTCTTCTTCCTCTCCTCCTTCTTCCCCTAACATATGTTAATTGGCTGCTTTCTGTGACAAATTATGAGCGCCGTCTTTGATGAGGTTGGGTTGTGATGGTGCGGGGAGTAGAGGATAGCCCCTTGCTGGTCCCCCTAACCACTCCAAACAGGAGCGCGGCACCCAGCCACCGTCTAATGAGAGGTTTGGCCTGGCTCTGGCCCGGGTCTGGCCTTGGTGGGGCTGCCTCCTAGCCTCTTCCAGCCTCCTCCCAGCCTCCTCGCAGCCTCCTCCCCCAGCCTCCTCCCAGCCTCTTCCAGCCTCCCCCAGCCTCCTCCCAGCCTCTTCCAGCCTCCTCCCAGCTTCCTCCTAGCCTCCTCCTAGCCTCCTCCAGCTCCTCTAACAGAGTGTGATCTGTAGGTACGCCGCCCACTCAACACAACACAACCCAACCTCTACCCTCCCTCCCCACCCCACCATTCCTTACAGAGCTGTAGGAGCAAAATTCAGCTCATCTACTGGCCTGGGCTTTTCTTTTAATCTCTGTCAACATACTGCAGTTTGCATCATTGTGGGGAGACTTAAAAATACGCATCCACAGACTCATTCAACTGGATGAATAAAGTTCAAAGTGTCAGTTTTGTATATGTTTCTTGGAATGTTTTACTCTGTATTCTAGCCAACTCTGAATTGAAACAACATGTTGTAGTACTAAATGATGGATGTGGGGACATTTAAACTCTTTGTGTGTCTCAGGTTTACAGTGTGTGTGTGTGTGTGTGTGTGTGTGTGTGTGTGTGTGTGTGTGTGTGTGTGTGTGTGTGTGTGTGTGTGTGTGTGTGTGTGTGTGTGTGTGTGTGTGTGTGTGTGTGTGTGTGTGTGTGTGTGTGTGTGTGTGTGTGTGTGTGTGTGTGTGTGTGTGTGTGTGTGTGTGTGTGTGGAAGAGATACTGCCCGGAAACATTACATCAGTCTTGCTTAAGCAAACACTAACTGGAACAATCCCAGTTTAATGATGCGCAACGTCAACAGGACAACAATGCTCACCAATAATCAGGCCAATCAGCTTGCGGTCGTCAGAAAAAAAAAAAGAAAGAGGAACTCTGACATCATGCTAGCAGACTGGAGCACGTTTTTTCCGACAGGCCAGGGAGGGAACAAGGCTGGGGCTTCAGAATCTGTTTTTTTTTCAGAGCACACTCTATCTCTCTCTCTGCTCTCTCTGCTCTCTCTCTCTCTCTCTCTCTCTCTCTCTCTCTCTCTCTCTCTCTCTCTCTCTCTCTCTCTCTCTCTCTCTCTCTCTCTCTCTCTCTCTCTCTCTCTCTCTTCTCTCTCTCTCTCTCTCTCTCTCTCTCTCCACTTTGTGATCTAGGTTACTCGGTTTCCTAAGGGAGCGCAGGGACTGAAAGAATCCCCCAGAAGGTTGACTTTATGAAGGACATCCTTGTTGAAGTGTGCAACCTTCTACTTCTTTGCAAATGGCCTCCGCGCTGTGCACAGTCTCATTTCAAGGCTGTGGCTCTCGCTTTAGAGCAGCCAGACTGTTAGAGAAAGGCATAATACCACTGTAATGTTACACAAATAGGGATGTAAAGCATTGTTGTTTATCATTGCTGTAGTTTGAGCAAAGTGCATTAAAGTAATACCACATGACTGTTACAGAGGAATGGCTGATTTATTTGAACCTAATTTAGGCTAATACAATACAAGACAAATAACAGTCAATCATCAAGCCGCGATCCAAAGGCGCAGAGGGGAAGACAGAAATAAAGCAATCGATAAAGCTTTTTGGCACATGGCTCAGTCTGTTAAGGTGGTGGGTTGAAATCTCCCGGACCATTTACAGTAGCAGTCTAGCCTGCCTTTTCAGACTAAGCATTTAGCTTCTAGTGGCCAATATGTTGCCATGGGAGCCAAATGTGAGGGGTTGCCATGACAGTTTGTTTAAGACGACCTTGACCTACTATACCCCCAATTCCCTCCCCAATCACACACACACACATTAACACATGCACACACACGCACACACACGCACACACACACACACACACACACACACACACACACACACACACACACACACACGAGTGCACACAGGCACACAAACTCTCCAGTACTCCATAGAGCAACAGAGGGTCTGTGATCTGTGCCTACCTCTGTGATTTATCTTTGCCTCCGAACTCCAGGCATCCCACCCTCTTTCGTAGCATAGCCAACATACTGTATGTGTGAATACTACAGCAGAGAGGAGGTTGTAGAGAGGTTAGCTTGACATGTTATACCTCATTAACCCCTATGACTTGTTTTGGAGTGTTTCTTCATAGACGCTGCTAATAGCTCTATTGTCTATGAGCACTTAGTAGACACAAAGACAGCTCATGATGCAACCTTTATGTGATTTCCAAATATGCTGATGGATCCCCATAGTAAAGAGAAAAAAAAAACATCACTCAACTTCCCCTTATCTTTCTCTCTGCGTCTGTCTTTCTCGATCGGCCACAGTGAACAGAGAGGGAAGAAAAAGTAAACAACTTCAGCAAATCAGTCCCATAAGCCAGTATGTAAAATAGATTACTATACACAATAACGCATACAAGAAAAAAAAGTGCTAAAAGAAGCTGGGGAAAATTGAATAGAAAATAAGCTGCCACCCGCTCTGGAGTGTTAGCCATGTTAGCTTTAGCCTGTGGCTCTAATTGGGGCCAGGAGGGAGCATTTAATAATTGCTGTCAGAAGATCACATTTAATTCTCTTCTTCACAGTCACTGCTGTAGTGTAGAGTGAAACAAATTGTCATCAGAGATTTCTAAACGAACAAAGCTTTTAATTAGGCTGATTAGAATGCTTCTGCAAAAAAAGATAGAGAAAGAACGTGTGATGAAATCATCCGTGGATCGTCATCGTCTAACCACGTTGTCTGGTGTTAGAAAACTCTGCTGTCACGAGACGTCACGGAAGTTTGCTGCGTTTTGAAAAGAAGACAAAGCAGGCCCCACCCTCTAACCGTTTGCCCTATCCACAATCCCCCACCACGAGCTGCTGAACTTTGTTAACATCACAAGATATTGTCATCCTTGGTGGAGAAGATCATTAGGTGAATATGACAGTGCTTTGTGTGTTCTTAGTGACATGGCCCTGGGCTGTTATCATGGGGGTGGGGTACTAGTAGTCATTGAAGGCAGACACTTGTATTCTTTCTGCATCGTTTTCCCCCCTACTTTCTCTGTCTCAGTACCATAATATGTCTCATAATATGTTGTTGGTTTACTTAATCAACGTCTTTATGCGTTGAAGCAAATAAATGATCCTTAGCGACTGTGGGGATACTCACAGCGTAGTGTGTGTGTGTGTGTGTGTGTGTGTGTGTAAAACTAAAGTCTGGGGGGGGTTTCTGTTCCAGTCCAGCAGTCTGTGTCTAAATGGTGGTTACACCTGGGCTCTGTAGGCCTACGTTACACCATGTGATGCGAGGCAGCAGTTGGACCTTTGCTGAAAAACATTACCCCTCGCAGATGTGTGTGCTTGAGGGGGGGAGGGAATCCACAATAATGTACTGCACAGACTAACATAGGCGATGGGGAAAACAACGTTAGAGAGAGACAGGTGGAGAGCAAGAGAGGAAGAGAGAGAAGCTGAGGTGATCAGTTGATACTAAAATAATGGGATTCAGCATTGAACATTGGTTGCTTTCTCCACCACAACCTAAACCGCTTCCATGTACCTAACCATGGCACCACCACCACCACCACCATCCTCCTGACGTCCATCTTCCCCCATCTGGAGCTAGTCCATCCTGTTTTATTTTCACAATCTGGCAAGTATTGTTTTACTCTGTCCATCGCCCTCTTCATCTTTACTCATGCCATGGATTCATTTGAGCCTTTCCAAATCATGGTTCCCTCTACTTCTGGTTTTCTCCACCGTGGCACAAGGACATTGGTGTGTCAGAGTAGCTATACTGCTCTTGACTTTCACTCTGAGTAGCTACTGTTCACCCAGTAGTCTGGCACAGCTCCCGGAGAACCACATTAACACTCTATGATTCACAATGTTCTGTGATATTATATGATCACTCTTCCAAATAATATCACTGGCCTCTCAACCCACCATCATTAATTAGTGACTACTTTGATTGTGGGTTATCATCGGCCACTTAATCCATGATAATCATATCAGCTATTGAATGCATGAAATGTAGCTACAGTCCCCAAGTCACGTCGCTAGTCCTGATGCAGCAAAAGCCAGCAGCCAGGAGAGCGGGTAGCAGGCGACAGGGAGCAGTATTCAGCTGTCCGGCAGCTCTCTCTCGCTGCTTCCATTGGACCCATGCAGCAGCTGCAGTTTTACAGCCCTTGGCCTGCTTTCAAAGGACGGTTGACGCATTGTGTCAAGTCCCCTCATCCTTGGGGGAGTCAGCAATGGGCTGTGGAAAGATGTCTCTCACCTGTCTCCATTTTGGCTCTAACGGATGGCTACCTGTCCACCATTCCAGCTCTGGAGGACCCTATAGGCCCTGTTTGCGGGTGCTGAGTGAGAGGTTCAGCTGCAGCCTGACTGTTCCCTCTCTCTCCCCCTCCTCCTCCTCCTCCTCCTCCTCCTCCTCCTCCTCTCCTCCTTCTCCTCTCCCCTCCTCCTCCTCCTCTCCACTGCTCCTCCTCTCCTCTTCCTCCTCCTCCTCTCCCCCTCCTCATCCTCCTCTCCTCCTCCTCCTCCTCCCCTCCTCCTCCTCCTCCTCTTCCTCCTCCTCCTCCTCCTCCTCCTCCTCTCCCCTGCTCCTCCTCTCCCCTCCTCCTCCTCCTCCTCTCCCCTCCTCCTCCTCTCCCCCTCCTCCTCCTCTCCTCCTGCTCCTCCTCTCCCCCCTCCTTGTCCTCCACCCCTCCTCCTCCTCCCCTCCTCCTCCTCCTCCTCTCTCCCTGCTCCTCCTCTCCCATGCTCCTCCTCTCCCCCTCTTCCTGTCAAAGCACACAAAGATGAAAGCAGAGACCACTGTGTGCTGAATTGATTTCCATTGGTCCAAGAATAGAAAGCCATGGCAACAACATGCTAGTTGGAAATGTGTAGTAGAGGTTCAGTGATTGGGTGAGGTTTCGCCATATACATCATGTAGCTTTTAAGTCAATAACCAGGCCTTTTTTTATATACAATTACTTGAATATGACGCCGTCTTCTTGCATGTTAATAAAAGTATACAAATAGTAATAATCTCTGACTGAAAAATATTAATTATTGTCACCCAATAGCTGACACATCAAACAAACTAGAGACACATCAACTTCCTCATATGAGTTTTTTCTTCCATTTAAAGCACTTTGAAGGCTATTTTTTCTGTTCCACACTCATGGGGCCGGGCAGGGATGCTGTTTAGAGCTGTTCGAGCAGTTTTCACTTGATTGCAGTTTGTGTGGAGGAAAGCCATTGCAGTTAAGGTGCTGAAAGGATGCCCTGTAATGTATAAATAAGAACACTCCTCTCTCTTCTAATGCTTTAATCTAGTGTTGCACCTCAAAAGGGCTCTATTCACCCTACACTGCCACACAGAAATGCACTTCATCCATAATTTCACCCGTTTTTGCTCAAAAAAACATTTACGGAAGGCTTTACACATGTTTTGAGAAACAGTAGAGAAGAAGGGGTTTGTCCTCTCGGTTAAGGTTTCCCAATCACAACGATGCGTCCTGTTGCATCATGATGGAATCCAGATCTGATGGCGGGCAGTGCGGTTGTGGTGATTTTTTCTCTTGAGAGACAAAAGCTGGTGAGATTTCTCTCAGAAGGCTTTGTGCCACCTAGCAGGGCCTTGTTTCATGACATGGGACATGGAAGGAACCTCTATTGATCTTCTCAATGGTCTCCCCAAGGGTAAAAAGCTGACTGGTTGAGGTGGGCAGAAGTGTCGGACATCTCTTTCTCTCAGTCTCTCTCTCCTCTTCTTCTCTTGTTTTTCGGCAGAAGGAGAGGGAAGCACAGTAAGTTTTGGTTCCCATTTTGTGCTCTCTGGAACAGTTTAGGGAAGGAAGCACCTTTACACCTTTAATTGTCTGTGGTTGCTGATGTCACATCCTTCCGCTGAGTTTGCCACGTGTGTGTTTCCTGCCATTCTGTCCACGAGGTCCTGGGGGCGACTGGGGTGGGTGGGGGTGAATAGGGGGTAGAGGGTCTAACGGTGGGTTGGGGGTTTGGGGGGTTTGGGGGTGGGGGGGTTCCATGAGGGGAGTGTTATGGATTCAGGGTTTGGGATGAGGGGTGGGTTTGGTGTGGATACAGGGCTGTGGAATTTAGGTATCATATGACGTTAGTCTATAATAATACACCTAGGTCCATTATTCCAGTCAAGCCAATCAATGTCAGAAAGAATAGACAGCATAAAAATGAAGAGGCAAATAGCTCCCTTCTCTCTTCAACAATAGACAGTTCTCTCTTCTCATGACGGCAGAGCTTCAAAAACATCTCTGTCTGCTAATGATCACACTGTAACGTGAGTTAATAGAAAAAGAAATGTACCACACACACACACACACACACACACACACACTCACTCTCTCAAACACTTACACACACAGACACACACACACACACACCACAGCATTGAACACATTACACCATGATACACTGCTATCAAGCTAATCCCAGATGTACATTCTGCTAATCTCTTTAGCCGCTAACGCTTTAAATTAGCCCTAATATTTGGCATGATTCACCACCAGCACAGAGGCCCACCTACGCGTAGGCGATGGCCCAGGTTTAGGTCATTCTCTTCAGTGTGTTACTAGAGGACGTGGGGAGGGAGGGAGGGAGAGGGAGGGGAGGGGAGGGAGTGATAGACATTCGTCACCGTGCCTATCTGAGCCTGACAGACGGAGAGCTTGACGTGACACACAGAGGAGTCACTGCCTGTAATGACATTAGAGACACAATGAGATAGAGGCATACACAGTCCCCTGGCCACTGGCTCCCCTCTCCCTCCCACAATCACACCCAGGCAACACACAGATAAACAGCTGCACCTCCACAAACAACACACAACTCTAAACACTAACCCTGCACATTAAAAATATTGTGTTTTTTTAGGATTAAGAGATGATATAGGACAGGGATGCTCAAGCGAAACGGAGCCTAGAAAGTGTGTGTGTGTGTGTGTTTGTGTGCGTGTGCGTTTGTGTGTGTGTGTGCGTTTGTGTGTGTGTGTGTGTGTGCGTGCATGTGTGATCATACTCAGATTGTTCGGAAACTGTATTAAATACGTTTTTGCCTCCTCTTCAAGGAAATGGTAGCTTATTTTAAAAGAGAGAGGGTTTATTTAATGTAGCATACACCTCCTAAAAGGTTTACTTACTGCAGTGTAATATGTTATTTCAAATCCTCACAACCGCATTTCCTATGAGGATAGAGGATACTGCAGTTTTTTCAAGACATGCTATTACCAAATGTATTGCAGATGTGCTATGGGGAGAGAGCCCCTTCGCCGCCGAGGTGGGGTTCTAGGAAAAACACCATCAATCCTGTCATGATAAATGGTTTTCTCCATTTCTCAGCAACGTAGGCCTACTTAGAATTGGGTTGAAAAATATCAAATGTCAGCATATGTTGGTGTATGTGTTCTTCATATGAGGAACTGGATTTCAGAGCTGTGTTGCCCCTCATCATTCAGTATATTTTCTCTTCATCTCTCTCTCTCTCTCTCTCTCTCTCTCTCTCTCTCTCTCTCTCTCTCTCTCTCTCTCTCTCTCTCTCTCTCTCTCTCTCTCTCTCTCTCTTCTCTTCTTTCTCTCTTTCTTTCTTTCTCTCTCTCTCTCTTCTCTCTCTCTCTCTCTCTCTCTCTCTCTCTCTCTCTCTCTCTCTCTCTCTCTCTCTCTCTCGCTCTCTCTCTCACTCTCTCGCTCGCTCGCTCTCTCTCAAAAGCCTTGATTTGCACCATGCAGCTGTCTTTCAAAGAGAGGAATTAGAGCTGAGGACCTAGAGAATGTTCCTCTTCTCTCTCTCCTCCTCTCTTTGATTGTCAGTCCTCTGTGTCCTCAATGACGAAGCCACATTAACAAGCAACACCCTACAGGATATATATATATGTCTATTAGGACGGGAAGAAACGCTGCCCACGTGCTGTATATTCGTTTTTGGCGACTTAACACTTGTGAGGCAATGGGATAACTCTGTATAAGTTCCCATCGCCACTCCCAGCTCCACTTCTGAAAGCGAAAGAGAGAGTGTGCTGAATCTCCCTATCTCCCTCCCTCTCCCTCCCTCTCTCCCTCCGTCTGCCTAACAGATGGGAGGGCGGTTGGTAGAGCTCTTCCCCTACCCCCTGAGAGGCCTGGTACCTGTTCAAAGATCCCTCTTTCCACTTCTCTCTCGTTCTCTCTCTCCCCTCTCTTTCTCCCTCTGTCAGCTCTCTCTAGGCTCTGCTACTTTGAAACAGACTATTCTCTATAGGTATGGCCACCATTCTCTATCCCTCTCTCTAGCTCCTTCAGCCCATCATGTCTTTCCTAACGTGCACTATGACCTTAGCAGTGACCCCCACTGGCCTTCCCTCAGCCGTTTCACTTTGTAAAGGAGAGAGAGAGAAAAACAAAATCCTTCTCTCTCCTTCCCAATCCCTACATTTCCTCTGCTCTGCCCTCTCCCCATATTCTTTGGTTTTGTATTAGTGAATTGGCTTAGTGTAGCGTAGAAAGCTTGTTAGTCTTCTCTCTCCCTCAGGTTCAAGAGTGACTGAAAAATCGCAACATTCACCTAAAACTAACCCTTTCACCTGGCCTGCACTCAAAAGGTGAAGTGTCAGTCTCATTCTTCTGTGGAGTCCTCCCTGAGTGCATACAGGTAAAAGTCAGTAAATTAGAATATTTTGAAAAACTTGATTTATTTCAGTAATTGCATTCAAAAGGTGTAACTTGTACATTATATTTATTCATTGCACACAGACTGATGCATTCAAATGTTTATTTCATTTAATTTTGATGATTTGAAGTGGCAACAAATGAAAATCCAAAATTCCGTGTGTCACAAAATTAGAATATTGTGTAAGGGTTACATTTTGAAGACGCCTGGTGCCACAAAATAATCAGCTGATTAACTCAAAACACCTGCAAAGGGCTTTAAATGGTCTCTCAGTCCAGTTCTGAAGCCTACACAAACATGGGGAAGACTTCAGATTTGACAGCTGTCCAAAAGGCGACCATCGACACATTGCACAAGGAGGGAAAGACACAAAAGGTTATTGCAGAAGAGGCTGGCTGTTCTCAGAGCTCTGTGTCCAAACACATTAATAGAGAGGCAAAGGGAAGGAAAAACTGTGGTCAGAAAAAGTGTACAAGCGATAGGGATCACCGCGCCCTAGTCAAGATTGTGAAAAAAAACCCATTCAAAAATGTGGGGGAGATTCACAAGGAGTGGACAGCTGCTGGAGTCAGGGCTTCAAGATCCACCACCAAGAGACGCTTGAAAGACATGGGTTTCAACTGCCGCATACCTCGTGTCAAGCCACTGTTGACCAAGAAACAGCGCGAAAAGCGTCTCACCTGGGCTAAGGAAAAAAAGAGCTGGACTGCTGCTGAGTGGTCTAAAGTCATGTTTTCTGACGAAAGCAAATTTTGCATTTCCTTTGGAAATCGAGGTCCCAGAGTCTGGAGGAAGACAGGAGAGGCACAGGATCCACGTTGCCTGAAGTCTAGTGTAAAGTTTCCACCATCAGTGATGGTTTGGGGTGCCATGTCATCTGCTGGTGTCGGTCCACTCTGTTTCCTGAGATCAAGGGTCAACGCAGCCGTCTACCAGCAAGTTTTAGAGCACTTCATGCTTCCTGCTGCTGACCTGCTCTATGGAGATGGAGATTTCAGGTTCCAACAGGACTTGGCGCCTGCACACAGCGCAAAATCTACCCGTGCCTGGTTTACGGACCATGGTATTTCTGTTCTAAATTGGCCAGCCAACTCCCCTGACCTTAGCCCCATAGAAAATCTGTGGGGTATTGTGAAAAGGAAGATGCAGAATGCCAGACCCAACAACGCAGAAGAGTTGAAGGCCACTATCAGAGCAACCTGGGCTCTCATAACACCTGAGCAGTGCCAGAAACTCATCGACTCCATGCCACGCCGCATTAATGCAGTAATTGAGGCAAAAGGAGCTCCAACCAAGTATTGAGTATTGTACATGCTCATATTTTTCATTTTCATACTTTTCAGTTGGCCAACATTTCTAAAAAATCCCTTTTTTGTATTAGCCTTAAGTAATATTCTAATTTTGTGACACACGGAATTTTGGATTTTCATTTGTTGCCACTTCAAATCATCAAAATTAAATGAAATAAACATTTGAATGCATCAGTCTGTGTGCAATGAATAAATATAATGTACAAGTTACACCTTTTGAATGCAATTACTGAAATAAATCAAGTTTTTCAAAATATTCTAATTTACTGACTTTTACCTGTAAGTGGTCAATATAGACACATAGTTCTGTCTCGTTGTGGTTGATTGCGCTCTCCCCATCAGGAGGGCCGCGCCATGTCTCCTGGCAGGACAGCGTCAGAGGGGTGAATTGGATTGTGCTGTTCTGTGGTACTCTGTTGGGGGTGCTTACTGTCACCAGCCATCCCTCCCTGGCCAGACCTGGGGAAGGTAGGAGGGAGGCAGTGGGCAATGGGGTGGAAGCGGGTGTGTGGGGAAGGCGGAGGAGGGAGCATTGAAGAGCTGGGTGGAGGCTCTCGTGTTTAAGGGAGGAGGGAGAAGGAGGGAGTGGGGTGGAAGGGGAGGGGAGGGAGGGAGGGAGGGGGAGGGGGGACCACCGGCGCCAGGCTAAGCAACACCGCTCCTCAGGCAGCATTGGTTGCCGGAGCCAAAGCTTGGATTACATGTTCAGGACATGGGCTTAGTCTTAGTGTTACTGTTACATAAGGATTAAGGTGTTGCACCAGAGGGTGTTAACATTGATAGGCTCAGGGGGGAGGAGATAGGAGTCAGGAGTCAGGAGTCAGGAGTCAGGAGTCAGGAGTCAGGAGTCAGGAGTCAGGAGTCAGGAGTCAGGAGTCACTCCGCTGAAGCCACCAATGGAGAGAGGCATTGCGTTAGCGGTCAGGAGACGGAGTAGAGCTGCGTGGTGCGCCTCGTCTGTCAGGGTCTGATTGAGGTACGCTGGCCTGACCGGGGGATTGATATGTTGTTGTTCTTGTTGTGTCTGTGGACTGTTGAACACCACTGGTAGGCTGGAGTGTTAGTCTGTCTGATGACACTCTTTCATCTTTCTGACAGCACTTTACTGTTTTTAATGATTTGTTCAGTGTAACTATAGAAAATGAACAAGAGCGTCTCTAAATACTAAACCACTGTGACATTTTAGATGTTAGTCTCGTTAGTACTGTTGTTCCCTATGGTTGATTATACAGTCAGTGGTCTTGTTTCCAGTGTCGTTCGCAGTGGTACTGCAAACCATCATCACATGAGTATGGTTTTGTCACAAGGGTGAAGAAGAGCTGTTGAGATGTTAATGGTCAATGTGCATCGTAATCAGGAGATAATATATATATATATATATATATATATATATATATATATATATATATATATATATATATATATATATATACATATATATATAGAGAGAGAGAGACAGAGAAAGAGGGAGGGAGAGAGGGAGGGAGGGAGGGAGAGAGAGAGAGACAGAGAGAGAGAGAGCGAGAGACAGAGAGAGAGAGAGAGAGAGAGAGAGAGAGAGAGAGAGAGAGAGAGAGAGAGAGCAGACTCAAAATGAACAAGTATAGTCAACATCACAGAGTAGCATCATTTCTGAAGGATGTTCAGCCAGTAGCGAGTAAAGCCTAAATTAGATAGATAACCACATTGGACTTTTACAAGCTTGATTATAAACAAAGTGTCAAATAGCCACGCCGTTCGTTCACCATCTTGGACTCAACTGTCAACCTGGAGACAATTCAGAGACGTCAAGCTATATCTAACTGGCTTGATTACACTTGGCTCCATCTCTCGGGAGAGACTTAAGATATAAGAGAGCCAACCAGTGGCATGCAGGAGAACAGGTGTTTTGAACCTGTACTCTCCAATACTGAGAATAATTCTCACTTATGTTCCTAAAGCAAGATCACATTGGTGTATAACTGGAAAGACCTGTGTGTCTACCAGGCACGTCTATTACCAATGCCTTCCGCTCAAGCGAAGGGGTCAAATGTACAGCAGTATGTAGTTGTTCACCATGGGGGTTGGGGTGCTTTCTCCTGCATCATGTCACTCAATAAACACATAGATTCAGGTTAGAGGAAGATGAAACAAGAAAAGAAAGATAGGGGGAGCGAAGTGTGTGTGTGTGTGTGTGTGTGTGTGTGTGTGTGTGTGTGTGTGTGTGTGTGTGTGTAATGTGTGTGTGTGTGTGTGAGGGAGAGAGAGATTGACATGTCTTTTGGTGAAGCGGTGTCATCTTCCACATCAATGTCTCCGGCTCGCGCTGCCAGGTGCTTGAAATCTGGTTCAGAAAGGAGAGAAGAGAGAGAGAAAGAAAAGCGGAGGAAAAAGCTTGATGGTTTTTAACGCGATGGCGCTGACAGCTCCCCTGCATTGCACTGAGCTTAAATAATGGGATGCTCATTTGCATAACGAGGAACGTTATCACCTCTACTGTCAAAAGAAAACACAACAGCTCTTCTGCTCCTCCCTGAGATAGATTGGGTTGGCCTACTTTAGCACTCAGCAGAGAAGTACCAGAGATCTGGCTTACTCAAGCTCACACACACTCTTTGGAAGTCAGCTATTTCACTCACACTATCGATCCTGCTCAGCCCACACACAAACACACTCAAACACAATTGTTTTTACATTTAGCAGATGCTCTGATCCAGAGCGACTTACAGTTAGTGAGTGCATACATTTTCATACAGGCCCCCCGTGGGAATCGAACCCACAACCCTGGCGTTGCAAGCACCATGCTCTGCCAACTGAGCTACACGGGGCACGCACGCACACGCGCGCACACGCGCGCGCACGCGCGCGCACACGCGCGCACACACACGCGCGCACACACACACACACACACACACACACACACACACACACACACACACACACACACACACACACACACACACACACACACACACACACACACATTGTGTCCAGCTGGTTTAAGTCCTGGTTTAAATGTTCGAACCCGAATTTGGCGGGAATCAGCTCTATTGCCATAATTTTAAAGGTCAAATCTATAGTGTTTCTGAACAAGGCAAGGCTAGGTTTCACATCTGCATCCAAGCCAGTCTCCATGTCGGCCATTTTAGAACTGTGTTGGAGGTAGACTAGATTAGTCATACCTTGCCGTTGTTCTGTCAACAAACTGCTGTTTTTTTCGGGAGGAAGAAACTGTATTTCTTAGTCTGGAGGTAATGTTACACTGTGGGTGATTAGAGCATTTAAGGTAGCGGCACTTCCAAAACACTGTCAAACTCTCTGTGAATGAGGCGAGATCCTGACAGCGCTGTCTCTGCTCATAGTCGGCACGGTAACGCAACAAACCTGATTTGCATGATATCGACATTGAAAAGCACAGCGCTCCTTTCACAACATGTTGACAGATAAGTTGTATTTCTTCACCCTCCCTTGTGGCAGTGATGATGTGACTTTTCTCCCACCCATACCCCCCCCCCCCCCACCCCCCGTTTTTTTTGTGTGCCATATTTCATGTCACTTAATGCTTATCCTCTATCCTTCTCCCTCTCTCTCTCTTTTTTCTTTCTCTAATGAAGGTACGGATGCTGGAATCTTTGAATTGATCAGAGCAAGAAGAGAAGAAAGAGAAGGAAAAGCGTTTTGAGGAGAGGCAGAAGAAGAGCGAGGGAAGAAAGACAGCATAAAGTTAAAGGAGAGGTGAGAAGAAGAAGACGGGGACAATGGGGAGGAAAAAGATTCAGATCACGCGGATTATGGATGAACGCAACAGACAGGTAAGCCCCATGAAGAAGGGAGGATGGATGATAGGAGGGGGTGTGGAAAGACCTTATTATTGGCCTGGGAGAGAGGACTGTAGGTGTGCTGACTTAAGTCTTCAGGGAGTCTGGTGGTCATGGTGGTGGTGGTGATGGGGGGGCAGGAGGGTGTAGGTGGGATAGGAGGGTGATTGTTCTGGGTACCCTGGGGGTTTACATTGAGGTAGTAGTAAGTCTTGTTTTTCTTAAATGTAACATACACTGGTGGCACCCTCTCACACCCTCTCACAACCTCTCACACCATGCCACCCATTTTAGCTCATAGCAGTGGAATATTACTATGCAGGGGGGTAAGGGGGGGGGGAGAAAACACAAACAAACAACCAAACAGAGACGGCTGGTCTGAGGTGGCATGCACGTACCACACACTGCAGTACCACACACTGCAGTACCACACACTGCAGTACCACACACTGCAGTACCACACACTGCAGTACCACACACTGCAGTACCACACACTGCAGTACCACACACTGCAGTACCACACACTGCAGTACCACACACTGCAGAGAGAGCTGGGGATGGGTGGAGCTGAGAGAGCACTGAGAGAGCACTGATAGGCCGACATGCTCCATCTGTCTCAGGGCTGGTTGGGCCTTCTGTAGCTTTCCTCTCAGGGTACCCTTAAAACTAGGCTCATGCTCAAATGTATTCAAAACATATAGCCAGTATGAGTAAGTAGAAAAACCCTATACAATTATTTTTCAATTATTTTAATTGATGTTTACATTTCGAAAGAAGAGGCACATTTTTTTTGATGAACTCGTTATAGGCAAAGGATTAACCATAAAGATCACATTCAAACAGCTGGCTTTATTTGTGGCCATGTCTTCAATGAGAAATTACAACAAAACATCAGCCACACAACCCAGGAAATTGATGGAGACAGACCTCTTTCTCTCTCTGCCCTGCAGGCCCACAATCCATTACTTCCTGTGGCACCAGTGACCACCGCCACTCTATCAGCTCCCTGTCAGGCCAATTGGATCCATACGCTGCTAATAAGCCCCCCTCCCATCACAGGTCACACACACTCAGGCTGTCCATCCTCCTTAGTCCCCACCAATCTGTGAACCATTATCCCAGTTTACTGTCACAACGTTCAATGGTTATTACATCTAGCACACTAGAGTTGTTCAGACTCTCTTAGATCCTTCTACTTGTCATGTCTTTAGTCTGTATGAACTCACATCTAGCAGAGTACTTCACTGTCCCCTCTAGCCTCTGACAGTATGACATCTCAACATATACACTGTCATTGGGCTCTCTTCACCCTGCAATTGTGACTTGACATAAAAAGGTGCAAGAAATCGATGGGACTCCACTGAAGTGGCTGTTGCAGCTGGGTGGACTGAGAACTCCTTGATGAGAAGTAGACAGGAGAAATAAGTGAAAAGAGGAGGAAGGGAGTGGAGCTGTCATGAAGTCTGTTATGTCCTACTTGACTCTCTACAGTTGTTCCCAGACATCAGGAACAGGTTATTGGAGTCAGGGTATTGAAGTCAAAAGGAGGGGAGAGAGAGAGAGAGAGAGAGAGAGAGAGAGAGAGAGAGAGAGAGAGAGAGAGAGAGAGAGAGAGAGAGAGAGAGAGAGAGAGAGAGAGAGAGAGAGAGAGAGAGAGAGAGAGAGAGAGAGAGAGAGAGAGAGAGAGAGAGAGAGAGATGTAATTGAGTATCTATATTCTTGTTGATCTGGAGAGGTGTCAGAAAAGAGGACAGTTGAATGTTTCTTTTTTGTATTATTGTCCTATCAGACCCCAAGTCTGTTATGTCCTACTTGACTCTCTACAGTTGTTCCCAGACATCAGGAACAGGTTATTGGAGTCAGGGTATTGAAGTCAAAAGGAGGGGAGAGAGAGAGAGAGAGAGAGAGAGAGAGAGAGAGAGAGAGAGAGAGAGAGAGAGAGAGAGAGAGAGAGAGAGAGAGAGAGAGAGAGAGGTCAGGGTGTTTCAGAGGGGAAGGCTACCACGTTGCACCAGCGTCCACACTTCCTGTCTGCTTTTATCTAAGCCTCCTCTCCCTCCCTACCCGTCTCACCGGTCACACCAGGCACTCCGGCTCCCGAGGATGAGGATGGAAGAGAGGGAGACAGGAAGGACACCTGAGGGGAATCAATGCCACAGATATCCAGGCTTCGCTTACAGGGAGAGAGAGAGGGAAGGAGGGAGAGAGAGGAGAGGAGGGGGAAGAGAAAGAGAGAAAGTGAGCAAGCAATTTTAACAGTTTATACCTGAGCTTTCTTGTAAGCAATTTTACACCAGCAATATTCCTTGCCTTTTTACACATTGTTTTGAATTCTTGTATATGATACAAGATTCTTAAATAAACGTTTTAAACAACTTTTGAATGAGCTCTTTTGCTTTTTGCTGTACATGGCAATGGAGGTAAAATGACATCAGTTGTCTTATGTCTGAGCCAAACAAGACATACACGAAGGAGATTGGTGGCACCTTAATTGGGGAGGACTGGCTCGTGGTAATGACTGGAGTGGAATAGGTGGAATGATTTCTATTCCATTAGCAATGATGCTATTCCATTAGCGCCGTTCCGGCCATTATTATGAGCCGTCCTCCCCTCAGCAGCCTCCACTGACGTACACGAAGGAGACCATCACAAGGAATACGGAGACCTTTGGCACACAGAAACAAAGAGGATTTTTTGTTTTCATTTTGTCTAAACGGCAGCCTGAGCTTTGCATATTTTCACTTCTCCTTTGAGGAAACCTCTGCGCGCTACAGCCAAATAAACATCAGAGGTGTTACCTTTAGCCTACACATTCTTCGCATGCTTCACAAGCTCCCAGCCTGCCCTGAACCAAACTCTTATCTACTTACAGTTCTCTGATAAACAATCAATACATACTCTGTAGCTCAATTGGTAGAGCATGGCGCTTGTAATGCCAGGGTAGTGGGTTCGATCCCCGGGACCACCCATACGTAAACATTTATGCACACATGACTGTAAGTCGCTTTGGATAAAAGTGTCTGCTAAATGGCTTATTATTATCAATTACACTTGAATTGGTAGATGGGCAATCAGGCCGTTGTGGCTGTGGAAGTTTGACCTCTTATGTCATACTTAATATAGTTGCTATATCAGCCCTATGTAGATATTTTACGAAAGCCTTTCACTTCTCATCCCTATCTGTGTCCACTTCACTGTTCTGCCTGCCCTCTGTTGAGTGGCAACGTTTTGTTAAGGCTGTCTGCGCCACCCTGCCACCCACCAGGCTCCGCTGCCCACCACGGTGCCATCACCGCGGGCACGGGGCCTCCTTCTCTCTGGGCGGCCACTTTGGCCTGCCACCCCCAGACCCTGAAACACTTCCCCATAGCAGGGGCACCATGGCCAGGCCTCCCTGGCATTGACTGTCTGCCCAGAGCTCCGGACAGAGGGCAGCAGTGTGTGAGCCCTGGCTCCCAGCCCCCCACCACTCAGACCCTCTCCCAGCCCTGGGCACATGAAAGGGCCCCCTGTGCCATAAATGCACAGGCCATAGACAGAGAGCAGACACACACACTCACACAAACACACACACACACACACACACACACTTACACATACATACGCACACACACAAAGATATGTATTGCAGGCATACATACTCAAACATATTATACACTCAGACACATTCTTAGACACACACATACATTTCTATTTAACACACGAGCACACATATATTTAATTAGACTGAGGTAAACACTTCTATCTCTCGTCTTGTCATTAACATCCAGGGTCGGCCATCATGGAGTCCAGCTAATTGGGTCTAATTGAGGGTAATGCAGATTGACACATCTGTCCAGCCAGTTCAGCCATGTGTGTGTGTATGTGTGTGTTTGTGTGTGTGTGCCTTTGTGTGTTTGTGTGTGTGTATGTGTGTGTGTGTTTGTGTGCCTGTGTGTGTTTGTGTGTGTGTGTGTGTGTGTGTGTGTGACAGTGGAGGTGGTGGGTTGTAAAGGGGAAGAGCCCCTGTGGAGGGGTCAGAGGTTAAACATGGATGAAGTCATCAGTCACAGGAAGTAGAAACGTGCCCCCGCCTCCCCATTTCTCCCCCAGTCAGGACTCAACAACCCAACAATATATATTTATCTTCAGCACGTGAGCTTATTTATTTCTTATCAAGGCAACAACCCACACCACCGCGGAACGAAGAAACATGGTTCTTTCACTTACGACAATTCCGGCATGTCTCCAATCAACAGCTGTGGGGTGAGAAAGCTTGTGAGGGAAATTACCAGCAGGAAAATAATGAGGCCCTCAGGGTATCTCTTCACCCCTGCACTTCTCCTCTCTTCCCCCGTTTCCCACCTTTTCTCTTGTCCTTGATCATTACCTCTGTGAGCCAAGCTCCTCTGTGTCAGTCTGCTCAACCCTGAGAGACCTCACCTAGAGAGTGCTCAACACCTCACCTTTCCTTTATGGCATCTTTTGTCTTCTCATCTTCTTTAACCACCTCTGTTTTTCTTTCTCTTGTACTGCTACTCTCCTCTTTGTCCTCTTTTCATGCATTTTGATTCCAGTGAAAGTGGTAAGAAAAAAGAGATCGAGTTATTGGTGTCTCTTTCTCCTTCTGGGCCCTTCTTTATCTTTCAGCTGGAGCTCTCTGTGCAACAAGACTTTTTCATCCTCACAAATTAATGAAAATAAAACGTTATTTTGGTCAATCTCGCCACTGACTCGGCTCTCACAAAAGTGAACACACACATTTTTGCAGCAGGCAGTGGATATATCACTTTCCACTTGTGGTTTTACAGTCTAAACAGGAACATACAGAGCACGATCATACTCGGGCAGGAGTGCTTTTCTCAGAAATCACTACCTCCGGGAAAAGAAAATCCAATGAAATCACTGCATTAACCATTTTTCATATTGTAATGCAGGATAATTTCTCAGACATTACTAGTTGATAGACTTTAATTGATTAACTTGAATTTAAATATAATCTCTTGTACAGATTTGTTTTTGCTGTACTCTGAAAGTCTAGGACAGGCTATTAGGAGTGGGTGGGTTCTGGGTGGTGGTGGGGAGTGGAGTAAGCATATATTAGAGATGTGAGCTCAAACAAAGCTCCTGTTGTCATCATTCATCTCCAGCAGCCTGTTTGGCCCAGAGGAGAGTTCAGGCCCAAGTCTTGGGCTCCTCTCCTTATTCCTTTAGTGTGGGGAGCCTTCTGACAATAGGACAAGTGTTTGTATGGAGGCAATGGTATTGAGTGCTGACATGTGTGCGTGTGTGCATGCATTTATGTTGAGTGTGTACAGATGCCATGTCTTAATTTGATCATCCTGTTGTTGCAGGAATTTTTACAGTGAATCCTATGTGAAAGTAGTATTGTAGTGTATTCAAGCTTTAAAAAGGCTTCTAAAGTTTGTAATTTCCACTTTAACATTTCACACTTGATTTGCCCTAACAAAAATGTATCAACACCTACAAAAAATTGCCATCAATTATAATCCACATAACAATTCACATTTCCTGTTGCTGATGGATTATTTTCCTGCTGTGTAAAACTGGCTCAAATTAAGATATGGTATCTGTATGATGTGTGTGATGATGTTTGCATGAGTCTTAACATATTGTGTATATTTGCTTGGTTAAATGACCGCTCTCGGTCTCTATCTCTCTCCTCCTCCCCCCAGGAGGTGGGAAGCAGAAGCGAGGCCCATTGTGAAGGGGAAGCCACCAGGCTCTTCCTGTTATGAGAGGAAATGCATTCAAATGTGCTTCCTGTGCCCCCCCCCCTCCCTCCCTCCCCCTTCACCCTAAGCTACTCACTGACTTTTTTTTATTCTCCTCTTTTCCCCCCTCTTTTTTCTCCTTTCTTGACTGTGGCCGTAGTACGTCAGTTCAGCCCTTCGGAGCTCCTCGTGGTAAACATGTTTGTCCTCTTGGTTGACGCTGTACGTCTTGAGGGGACAGAGAGGGAGGGAGGGAGTATACAGTACACTACGTGAGGAGGCAGGACGTTCAGCCTCTGACCAGATGACATGCTCTCACACAAAACACCGAACCATGAGGCCTCTGATCTTCCTATACTCTCACAGTTCATCCTAGGATTATGTGCAGCTAGAGATTTCACACTCTGGTGCCCTTGAGAATTCTGCAATAAAAACACACTCATTCACAGTTTGTTTGACACCTAAGGGTTTACACTGTTTTACCCAGCAAACCTCCCGCCTGATAGCGGAAAAAGTGCTAAAACAATGTTCTGTGATTGTTACTTTAATGTTAATGCTCCCTCCCTATCCCACCAATTAGTGGAAAGAGAGGGTTTTAGAGAGAGGGTAAACCACATTGAAAGTGGTGGTGGTATAGAGCCCAATGGGATATATAGGGGATAGAGTTAGGCCTCCAATGGACACTCCATTCAAAGCATATTGACTGCATTGGGTTACAGAGTGGAAGTGGAGAGTGGGGGCCAGAACATTGGTTAGAGGGCCCATGACAGTGTTGTAGTATTTGAGAACGGTCTTGAGTGGGTCGTTCTTAACTCGGTGTCGGATACATTTGTACTCGGTCTTGACTCGGTCTCGGACAGTGAGGACAAGTAATTTCTTCCCGAGACCAGACGAAACCAGCGGAGTAAAAAACTCTGAATTATCAGCAGGTGTCATTTGGTTAGCTAGCAAGAACTTGAATTACTGTTATACAGTTAGAATATCTCTTGTGTTCGCAAATTCACTCTGGCTATCTACTCTCGTCTGAGTGTGCCAGAGCGCAGAACAACTGAAGAATTTACGAACGGGCAACACCTGCTGAATATGGCCAGTGTCAGTAAACACAGGCAAAAAAAGTAATAGTTAGTAAAAGAACGCTCTAGATAACATGTAAACAGCCTAACCAACTCTGCAACGGCGAGTAAACTGGTCAGATTGAGGTGTTCTCTCATTTGTGTCTGGAAGTAGCTAGCTAGCAAGCAAGCCAACTTTAGTCACTTAGCTTGGGTGCTTGGTTGGGACAAGCATGCATTGGCAGGCAAGCTGCAGAAGGATGAGTAGTCTACAATTCCCCATTGTTTATCAGTGCAATATTGACGGCCAACTAGCTGAGAGTGTTTAACTAATGCTCCTTTGTTAGATTTTAGCTCATCTTGCTCTTGCTAGCGTTAGTTGTTGATCTTGTTGTTGTTGATGAGCATAACTGAGGGAGAGAGTGCCTACCTTATCATGGTTGTTTGATCAATAGTATTGTAAAGTTTCAAAATGTAAGAGGACTCCCGTGGTGTTTACATATTTGCAGAAATCCATTCATGTGTATTTTGCGGCATTTGGCGAATGCATTCTAATGATCTAAAGTCGCGCTGTTGCAACTGCCTGTAAACACACAGTCCAGTTCAAAGTGAAAGATGGCAGGCCCTTGTGGCAAATGGCTTGTTTGTATAAAGTTATACTGTAGCTCTGATTGGCTATAGCGCACCGGTCTGTGTAGACTCCGGTCCTGGACAAGACACATGTTTTTATTCGGTTGTATTTCCTGTGTCTATTAATTGTCCAAACGCACGGCCTGCTTTCCCACTATATGCTATATAATTTTCAGCAATGCCTTAGTATATGTAATTCCCAAACATTCTAAGAATTTATGAAAACGTGAAAATTACCATATCTAAGTGGTCGCTTGTCAGATTTTTTTTTTGGGGTGTGTCGTATTCCTCCTGGGGGTGTATGTGACCAGATTTTAATAAGATTTCATGTTGCTCAAACGCTGTCAGTTCCACTTTAAATGCAACAATGTTTCACACACATAAGTTATTTTCAAAGAGATGGCTAACAGCAAGCATGCTGCAATAAAAAACACATATCCACTCACCAGATGATGATCATTTGAAATGTAACTTCTTGTTGAAAGTTATTCTTGAAAAAGAAGAAGCTAACAAATTAGCAGCAACATCCTCTTTGATAACACCTGCTGCAGCCGCTGAAAATTAGCCGACAACAAAAGCTAGCTAGCTGGACCGTGGGAAAACTATTGCTCGCTATGGCGCAGTGACCTGTTGGCCTTCAAGAAGGCAGAAGTTTCCATACGTTTTTATAAAAACGGTCCCACTTATTAAGTCAAAATGTGATTGGTTGATTCCCCTGTCACTCCAAAATGTTGCCCTAATACAGTTGAATGACAGATGCCTTTATATAGCTTCTGATGGCCTAGCCAATGGCTGACTTAGCTAGCTAGATTTATCTCCCCAGAGACCAGCAAAGAAAAATCCTGATTGGATATTTTTTTCTCTTCAGTATTAACCCTTTTCTTTACAACAAAAACTGAAGAGATTAAATCAGAACATCATTGAAAATAATAATATAATTATCATTATTATAATGATTATTTTATAAATCCCTATCCCTTCTCTGAAGGTGTAGAAGGCCCATTGTTCCCCACTGTGTTTGGGTTAATAATAATTTGTAGAGTGGCTCTATTTTCCCTCAGCATGCATTTTTTTCTCCGTCTTGAATTCGTCTTGCTTTAGGTGGTCTCGAACACAACACTGGCCCATAGCAACAGGAAGTGCCAGCGGTGAGTGGTGACATCACCAGCACAAGGGTTGTGTCCGACGGCTGACTGCGGGCACATGTCATCATCAAGTGAGGTCACAGTGTAGCGTTTCGCCAAGCAGTTAAACTCACCACCACTCAGAGAACTAGCTACAGCTACAGTACCTACTTCATATTGTAGATATGGATTACTTTTATACCCGATTTCCATGTAAAAAAAACATTGTTCCTTATATGGTGTGAGGGTGAGGTACGTGTGTCTTTGTTAACCTCCTGAGTGGCGCAGTGGTCTAAGGCACTGCATCGCAGTGCTAACTGTGCCACTAGAGATCCTGGTTCGAATCCAGGCTTTGTCGCAGCCGGCCGCGACCGGGAGACTCATGGGCGGCGAACAATTGGCCCAGGGTAGGGGAGGGAATGGCCGGCAGGGATGTAGCTCAGTTGATAGAGCATGGCATTTGCAACGGCAGGGTTGTGGGTTTGATTCCCACGGGGGGCCAGTATAAAAAAAAAAAAAAATGTATTCACTAACTGTAAGTCGCTCTGGATAAGAGTGTCTGCTAAATGATGTAAGTGTTAGTGTGGGTGCTGTGTGTGTGGGATTTTTCAGGTCTAGTTGTTAAGAGTATGGAATGGGGGTGGGGGGGATATTTATGTAGTTGTTATTTTTTATTTGTTCAGCTTTTTTAATCACATTCTATAGATAATATGGGCATCGCCTTTGAGATACAGTAGCTCTGCCCCTGGAGACAGACCCACAGTGCCATGTGTGCTACCTGCCACCTTTTATAGTATTGATGTCAGTTTAAAGTGAGTGGGTGATGCCAGTTCTGGGCCTGCATGTTAGGTGCACTACTGGTCTACTACTACAGTGTATCTTACCCTAAAGCCTCTGGTTCCTTCAACTTCCTGTAAGTTCCTTCAATTTCCTGCCACCTGAGGAAGGCACCACTTAGGACCTGTTCCAGACTAAACTCACATGACCTTCTAGTGTTGTCTTGTTGAGTTTGTCATGTAGCCAGCAGCCAGCAGGCCTAGTTAGTCCTTGGTGTTTGTATTTCTGTCCCAGTGCATTATAGATTCCTGTGGGCTTGTTATGACAATTAATCATCCAGTCTCTACCTGCCTTTGGTCCTTGCGTCTGAACAATGTTTTTTAGCATTTTGGTATGACTGTAAATGTCACCATGGTATTTAAAGCCCAGGTAGCCTTTGCCTTTCATTGGTAAATCAGTCGAGTTGTAGTGAAGTCTGGAGCCTTTGTCATGCGTGATGGTACAGGGAGTTCAAAGCATCGCCTGTCTCTGGCTTCACCTCTGTTGTCTTTAAGCCCTGGTGTCCATTCGATATGGAGCTCATTGTGGCATCTGACATCATTCACCAACTGGGAGGGAAGGCTGGGACAGGGTCAGTAGTTCATCTGAGGTTGGCCTATACAGAATGACACTTCTCAACTCATCGTAGAGGGGAGGACGATGAGGGGAGGATGATAGATATTGTCAGATTTCATTTCAGGAAATCAAAGGAAAGGAAAGGCAAAACTCTATCGATATCTATCCTTCTTCTCCTCTTTCAATCCTCAGAGCTTCTCAGCTGGTGAAGGACACTGGAAAGATCTGCATTGGTACATTCATTTATTCCTTCACTGATACATTGCTGTGGTCCTCTGTAGCTCAATTGGTAGAGCATGGCGCTTGTAACGCCAGGGTAGTGGGTTCGATCCCCGGGGCCACCCATACATAAAAATGTATGCGCACATGACTGTAAGTCGCTTTGGATAAAAGCGTCTGCTAAATGGCATATTATGTGGTCCATCCATATACAGATGTAAGATCTTAATTCGATCACTCTTTTGTTGCTGAGAATTTTCCTGTGCAGCAGGAAATGCAAACTTGTTGTGTATTTGAGTTTTAAAAAGGCTTCTGAAGTTTGTAATTTCCACTTTGACATTTCAGATTTGATAAAAATGGCCATTAATTTTAATCCACTTAATAATGCACATTTCCTGTTGCTGCAGGATTATTTTCCTGCTGTTGCAAACTGTCTCAAATTACAATCCTACATCTGTATGCCTAGGCAAAGTTTTTCACTCCAGAACTTTCATTCTGTTAGACCTAAACAGTTGGCTGTGCTCATAATCTTGCCCTCGCCATTCGTATTTATCAGTATGTGTGCAATTGGTGTGTTATTGGGGAGGTAAGGTGTCGCTCTCAATCTCTGTCTCTCGATCAACCCTCATCAGCTTCTAGCTCCAGTCACAGAGAATGGAGAGGGGGAGGGGGGAGAGACAAAGAGAGAGAGAGAGCGAGAGAGAGAGAGAGAGAGAGAGAGAGAGAGAGAGAGAGAGAGAGAGAGAGAGAGAGAGAGAGAGAGAGAGAGAGAGAGAGAGAGAGAGGGGGAGAGAGAGCGAGAGAGAGAGAGAGAGAGAGAGAGAGAGAGAGAGAGAGAGAGAGAGAGAGAGAGAGAGAGAGAGAGAGAGAGAGAGAGATGTAATTGAGTATCTATATTCTTGTTGATCTGGAGAGGTGTCAGAAAAGAGGACAGTTGAATGTTTCTTTTTTGTATTATTGTCCTATCAGACCCCAGGTAATTATGGGGTTATCACAGGGTCGTGAACCAATCAGATTCTTCCTCCATGCATCCCAGAGAACCAGCGTAAAAGCACAGCAGAGAGCTTATGAAGCCAGACACCTAGTGGGTTTCACCTTGGGCGTGTAGCTTTGACATTACTGTGCTAGTGTGGGTGGTGAACATTGTTATCCCATCACTGAAGGCCAGGTAACGGAGACATGAATGACATAACTCACATGATGCTATTTAGAAACATAAAGGACCATATGTGTGTGTTTTAAGATGATGTACTGAGGTAGTGGGCCTCAAACACATACACACACACGACCGCACACACACACACACACACACACACACACACACACACGACTGCACACACATGCACATGCACGCACGCACACACACACAAATACACACACACACAGACACAGGTCCCCATATGTGAAGAATGCCTGTGTGGTTTCTGTGGGGCAACATTTATGTCTTCCTCGTGCTTCAAGAAGTAGCTATATAAAACAAAACTCAGCGAGCAAAGCCCTGTGTTATTTTTACAAATACAATGTTGCTTCTTCTTCTTTAATAGACAGTTTTAGCTATACTCTCTCAAGCCCACAATATAGTTTGTGTCTGTGTGTGTGTGATAAACTGATCTGCGTCATTGTTATCTCTTCACATTTTTTATCAGCCTCTTTTTTCTTCTCACCAGAGTAGATGGACAGTTACAGTAACCTTTTACCTTTCATGGGAGGTTGGACTGGAGAACAGCCCTGACTTTGAGAAATGTATGAGTGGAAAAGCTCTGATTGCGCCAGATTTCTCTTTTCTTCATACATTATGAAGGAAAACAAAAAAAAGTATGCCATTTTATTTTATTTTCATAATAAAATGTAGGATCGCGTATTGTAAAATCCAGGTTGGTGTTGACACAAGAACTGAAAATCCCCACCATTCCAGCCCCAACAAGGAAAACACAACACACAGTGCTGAAAACCTAACTCTAAATTCACCGTCAGACATTAACCCTCTAACGTCTCTCTCTCCCCCTCCCCCTCCTCACTCCTTTCTCCCCCTCTCTCTCTCTCCCCCTCCTCACTCCTTTCTCCCCTCTCTCTCTCTCCCCTCCTCTCTCCTTTCTCCCCATCTCTCTCTCCCCCTCCTCTCTTTCTTTCTCCCCCTCTCTCTCTCCCTCTACTCTCTTTCTTTCTCCCCTCTCTCTCTCTCCCCTCCTCTCTCCTTTCTCCCCCTCTCTTTCTTTCTTTCTGTAGGTGACGTTTACAAAGAGGAAGTTTGGCCTGATGAAGAAGGCGTATGAGCTGAGCGTGCTGTGTGACTGTGAGATCGCCCTCATCATCTTCAACAGCACCAACAAGCTGTTCCAGTATGCCAGCACTGACATGGACAAGGTGCTGCTCAAGTACACTGAGTACAACGAGCCCCACGAGAGCAGGACCAACTCTGACATCGTGGAAGTGAGTCCCCGGAAACCACACACACAAACACACTTAATGACCTTTGGGTTCATATCTAGACTACCAAAGCTTCATTTATCCACACAAAGTCCTCCTCATTTGATATCTGTGCAGACAAGTAGCTCCACTATCCCTTGGGCTCTCTCTTAAAGAGACAGGCCCCTACAGTCCTTGCTGTCTGTAAGGCCACACTTAGCCCCTGTGAGGTTTAAACCCTAGTTAGTGTCCCCTAGTTAGAGTCCTCTAGTTAGAGTCCCCTAGTTAGTGTCCCCTAGTTAGAGTCCCCTAGTTAGAGTCCCCTAGTTAGTGTCCCCTAGTTAGTGTCCCCTAGTAAGAGTCCCCTAGTTAGAGTCCCCTAGTTAGTGTCCCCTAGTTAGAGTCCCCTAGTTAGAGTCCCCTAGTTAGTGTCCCCTAGTAAAAGTCCCCTAGTTAGTGTCCCCTAGTTAGTGTCCCCTAGTTAGTGTCCCCTAGTTAGAGTCCCTTAGTTAATGTCCCCTAGTAAGAGTCCCCTAGTAAGAGTCCCCTAGTAAGAGTCCCCTAGTTAGTGTCCCCTAGTTAGTGTCCCCTAGTTAGAGTCCCCTGGTTAGAGTCCCCTAGTTAGTGCCCCCTAGTAAGAGTCCCCTAGTTAGTGTCCCCTAGTTAGTGTCCCCTAGTTAGAGTCCCCTAGTAAGAGTCCCCTAGTTAGTGTCCCCTAGTTAGTGTCCCCTAGTTAGTGTCCCCTAGTTAGAGTCCCCTAGTTAGTGTCCCCTAGTTAGAGTCCCCTTGTTAGTGTCCCCTAGTTAGTGTCCCCTTGGCATTGTTATGACTCGCGCTCTAGGGGACATGTTGCTATTGGTTGCCGTGGCGTGGACGCCCGGCTCAGTGGGACACTAAATGGCCATGTCAGGTGAGCTGCTCCCGCCAGGCCACAGGGACAGGCCAATATCATGAAGGATCCTTAAGATCCAACTTGACCCTGGTTACAGAACGGTCACCATGACGATCTGCCTGACCCTGGTGGGCCACACACACACATCACCCACACACATACAAACATGCACACACAGTGACTTAATATTACACATAGGTGCCCTCTTAAACCTACACAAACACCTGAACACACAAACACACCCACAACACACACCCACACATACACACACACACAGGTGCCCTTGACAACACAACATGTGAGAGGGGCCCTTGACAACACGACATGTGAGAGGGGCCCTTGACAACACGACATGTGAGAGGGACCCTTGACAACACAACATGTGAGACGGCCCTTTGACAAAACGACATGTGAGAGGGGCCCTTGACAACACGACATGTGAGAGGGGCCCTTGACAACACGACATGTGAGAGGGGCCCTTGACAACACAACATGTGAGACGGCCCTTTGACAACACGACATGTGAGAGGGGCCCTTGACAACACAACATGTGAGAGGGGCCCTTGACAACACAACATGTGAGAGGGCCCCTTCACAACACAACATGTGAAAGGGGCTATTGACAACACAACATGTGAGAGGGGCCCTTGACAACACAACATGTGAGAGGGGGCCTTGACAACACAATATGTAAGAGGGCCCTGTGACAATACAACATGTGAGAGGGGCCCTTGACAATACAACATGTGAGACGGCCCCTTGAAGCAAGCATAGGATCACCAGATAGTAGAGTAACATAAAAAGAGGAGAAGAGGGTTCTTTCTGATGTCATACCCAATAACAAAACAAATATGCCATCAACTCAAGTAAACATTTTTGTGAAGTTTCCTGAGTCCCCTAGTTAGTGTCCACAAAAGCAATAAAATAACACATAGTATATAATGCATGCTCTTTTGTTGATGTTGCATACAGGCCAGACCATGTACTTCCCATTTCAAGTGGTCAACTAAAATCTATACTCTGTTTAGAGTAGCTTATCAAAGTATAAGTAGCATTAATGATTAAAACACAGACTGGATACATTAGCATAGAATGCATTTAAGGAGGCAAGTATATCATGTTGTTAGCCTTAGATATGTTCTGCTTACTATTTCAAAACTGCTCTTACTTTGCAAATGTAACTGTACTAGATGCATTCGATTTGGGTGGTTATATGCATTGGTCATATGCATTGCAATGTATTAATTACAGTGAAATTATGTATTTCAAAATAGTGGAATGTATTGTAATGACACGTTTTACCCAGTAGGCCTACAAATGGCCCATTTATAATATAGTATTTATGTATACCACAGGAGATTGGTGGCCCCTTAATTGGGGAGAACGGGCTCATGGTAATGACTGGAGGGGAATCAGTGGAATGGTATCAAATACATCAAATACATGGTTTCCAAGTGTTTAATGCCATTCCATTAGCTCCGCTCCGGCCATTATTATGAGCCGTTCTTGTGTCCCTGTGAAATACCCTGGAGAATTCCCCTACCATGCAGCTGCATAGAAATCATATCCAACTACACAGAGAACGATAACAAGCTTTCTCTCCGTGTTATTTCATTTCCATTTACTAATTTAGCAGACGATCTTATCCATAGCGTAGCCTACATATCCAATCTCTGCATATGAGCCCTGCAGCAACTGTAGTCAATGCATTAGCTGGTCCTGCAGAGACCATGAAGAGAGCCATCACATTTCAACAAGCGCCTGTGACCAGACCTGCAGGGGCTTTGCAGCGCTCCATTAGCCGAGTGGAGGATGGCTAACGCGTAAACAGCCGTGCTTGAGGAGCGCTGCGGTGCTGGCTTCTGTGATCCCAGGGCGGACACGGTTCCGCTCTGACTCGCAGCGGGAGAAATCAATCTGAAGAGGCCTTAGCCTTAGCCGCGGCGTGCTAACGGGATTGGCCACATCGCAGCCACAAGCACGTTTACCGTGGGAAGTGGAGAGAGGGAGGGAGGGGTGAGGAGAGGGTATCGGATCTCTCCTGCCGAGCCTCGTGTGCCGCTGCTAGGTTACGTCACAGGTGGGGGATGCGGGTGTGAGGAGGGGACAAAGCAGACTTCCTGTTGTGATGGCAGGATGGGTAGGAGGTCCAGGACAGGAAGACAGGGAGGGCCGTTGGGAGCTGGAGGGGGTAGGCCAAAGACCAGAGAGCAAGGAATAGACTACCATGTGACATAGTTGATATATGTGAGCAGCAGCAAGGGAAGACTATACTGTATATCTATAACTCCTTAGATATGAACACACACATGCACACACAGACACACACACACACACACACACACACACGACTATACTGTATATCTATAACTCCTTAGATGTGAACACACACGTGCACACACACACACACACACACACACACACACACACACACACACACAGAGCATCTCAGTGTTTTGCGATTGGCTGCTGTGCCTGGAGGTGTAGTAGGAGGAGAGGCAGAGGTAGGGGTGTTCTGCACAGCGTGTGGGCGGCTGGCAGAGAGGCCTGCTACATTAGCAATAAAGCTCTATGTAATTAGCATGTCTTTGGTTGATAATTAGCGTTGTTGGGAGAGTGGCACTGAGAGGGTTGCACAGCCTCTCCAGCTATAGTATGTTTTGCAAGAGGCTCCAGGGCTTTATCGCTCTATCGCTCTCCCTCTCTCTCTCTCTCTCTCTCTGTGTTTTTTATCTTCATTTATCTGGCCATGCCTTCCCTCCTAATCCATGAAAAGGAGAGAGAGAATATTGAAAGAGAGAAAAGAGGGAGAGCGAGACAAGGGAGGGAGGGATGAGGAAGAGAGAAGAGTGAGAGAGAAGAGTGAGAGAGAAGAGGGAGAGAGAGAGGAGTGATAGAGAAGAGGGAGATGGAGAAGAGTGAAAGAGAAGAGAGAGAGAGAAGAGTGAGAGAGAAGAGGTAGAGAGAGAAGATTGAGAGAGAAGAGTGAAAGAGAAGAGGGAGAGGGAGAAGAGTGAGAGAGAAGAGAGAGAGAAAGAAAAGTGAGAGAGAAGAGGGAGAGAGAGAAGAGTGAAAGAGAAGAGGGAGAAGAGTGAGAGAAGAGAGAGAGAGAGAAGAGAGAAGAGGGAGAAAGAAGAGTGAAAGAGAAGAGGGAGAGGGAGAAGAGTGAGAGAGAAGAGAGAGAAGAGTGAGAGAGAAGAGAGAGAGAGAAGAAAGAGAGAAGTGGAAGACAGAGAATAGGGTTGAGAAGGGCTAAATTGACTGTCTCAGCTGAGGATGACATTTCCACAAATATCTGTGAAACCAAAGAGACCAAGACACCAATGTTGTCCCCGGCAGCATTCTTTGTTTTGACCCTTTTTGACATCTCTTTATATTCCTATTAAATGAGTCCTACAAGACAGCATCAGATGCTAGACAAAAGGTGGGAAGGTCCACATAATTAAAGTGAAAGAAAATAATTTTTAAAAAGCTAATTATTAAGTCTTGTATATAGACACACATAAGTGTACGTCAGAACAGCCCTAGCCTACTTTTGGCAGGTCTACAGTGCAGTTTGCCACTGGCACCAGATAAAAAGCTCCAATGCGCAGACAGATTTCCTATCCTCTCAGCCTGCCAGGCTGGCTTCCTGGACATGTGAGCAGCATTAGTGGAGAAATGGGAAGCCGTGTTGGTAGATGACAGGAGAATGGATCTACCCTTTCCTTTTTTTTTTTTAC